>NW_026908227.1:0-37994 GCF_033978785.1 Entelurus aequoreus
TTTATTTTTTATTTTTTCTAAGTGTCCGATCGAGAGAAGGAAAAAGAGGTGATTTTTAGCCTCTCTCGATTTTGTACTTAGAAAAAATCCAAATTTTTTTTTTTTTTTTTTCCGTTTTTTTTCTAAGTGTCTGATCGAGAGAAGGAAAAAGAGGTGATTTTTAGCCTCTCTCGATTTTGTACTTAGAAAAAATCCAATTTTTTTTTTTTTTTTTTTTTTTCTAAGTGTCCGATCGAGAGAAGGAAAAAGAGGTGATTTTTAGCCTCTCTCGATTTTGTACTTAGAAAAAATCCAATTTTTTTTTTTTTTTTTTTCCGTTTTTTTTCTAAGTGTCTGATCGAGAGAAGGAAAAAGAGGTGATTTTTAGCCTCTCTCGATTTTGTACTTAGAAAAAATCCAAATTTATTTTATTTTTTTTTCGTTTTTTTTCTAAGTGTCTGATCGAGAGAAGGAAAAAGAGGTGATTTTTAGCCTCTCTCGATTTTGTACTTAGAAAAAATCCAATTTTTTTTTTTTTTTTTTTTTTTTTCTAAGTGTCCGATCGAGAGAAGGAAAAAGAGGTGATTTTTAGCCTCTCTCGATTTTGTACTTAGAAAAAATCCAAATTTTTTTTTTTTTTTTTTCCGTTTTTTTTCTAAGTGTCTGATCGAGAGAAGGAAAAAGAGGTGATTTTTAGCCTCTCTCGATTTTGTACTTAGAAAAAATCCAAATTTTTTTTTTTTTTTTTTTTTTTTTCTAAGTGTCCGATCGAGAGAAGGAAAAAGAGGTGATTTTTAGCCTCTCTCGATTTTGTACTTAGAAAAAATCCAAATTTTTTTTTTTTTTTTTCCGTTTTTTTTCTAAGTGTCTGATCGAGAGAAGGAAAAAGAGGTGATTTTTAGCCTCTCTCGATTTTGTACTTAGAAAAAATCCAAATTTTTTTTTTTTTTTTTTTTTTTTTCTAAGTGTCCGATCGAGAGAAGGAAAAAGAGGTGATTTTTAGCCTCTCTCGATTTTGTACTTAGAAAAAATCCAATTTTTTTTTTTTTTTTTTCCGTTTTTTTTCTAAGTGTCTGATCGAGAGAAGGAAAAAGAGGTGATTTTTAGCCTCTCTCGATTTTGTACTTAGAAAAAATCCAATTTTTTTTTTTTTTTTTTTTTTTTCTAAGTGTCCGATCGAGAGAAGGAAAAAGAGGTGATTTTTAGCCTCTCTCGATTTTGTACTTAGAAAAAAATCCAAATTTTTTTTTTTTTTTTTCCGTTTTTTTTCTAAGTGTCTGATCGAGAGAAGGAAAAAGAGGTGATTTTTAGCCTCTCTCGATTTTGTACTTAGAAAAAATCCAATTTTTTTTTTTTTTTTTTCCGTTTTTTTTCTAAGTGTCCGATCGAGAGAAGGAAAAAGAGGTGATTTTTAGCCTCTCTCGATTTTGTACTTAGAAAAAATCCAAATTTTTTTTTTTTTTTTTTCCGTTTTTTTTCTAAGTGTCTGATCGAGAGAAGGAAAAAGAGGTGATTTTTAGCCTCTCTCGATTTTGTACTTAGAAAAAATCCAAATTTTTTTTTTTTTTTTTTTTTTTTCTAAGTGTCCGATCGAGAGAAGGAAAAAGAGGTGATTTTTAGCCTCTCTCGATTTTGTACTTAGAAAAAATCCAAATTTTTTTTTTTTTTTTTTCCGTTTTTTTTCTAAGTGTCTGATCGAGAGAAGGAAAAAGAGGTGATTTTTAGCCTCTCTCGATTTTGTACTTAGAAAAAATCCAAATTTATTTTATTTTTTTTTCGTTTTTTTTCTAAGTGTCTGATCGAGAGAAGGAAAAAGAGGTGATTTTTAGCCTCTCTCGATTTTGTACTTAGAAAAAATCCAATTTTTTTTTTTTTTTTTTTTTTTTCTAAGTGTCCGATCGAGAGAAGGAAAAAGAGGTGATTTTTAGCCTCTCTCGATTTTGTACTTAGAAAAAATCCAAATTTTTTTTTTTTTTTTTCCGTTTTTTTTCTAAGTGTCTGATCGAGAGAAGGAAAAAGAGGTGATTTTTAGCCTCTCTCGATTTTGTACTTAGAAAAAATCCAAATTTTTTTTTTTTTTTTTTTTTTTTTTCTAAGTGTCCGATCGAGAGAAGGAAAAAGAGGTGATTTTTAGCCTCTCTCGATTTTGTACTTAGAAAAAATCCAAATTTTTTTTTTTTTTTTCCGTTTTTTTTCTAAGTGTCTGATCGAGAGAAGGAAAAAGAGGTGATTTTTAGCCTCTCTCGATTTTGTACTTAGAAAAAATCCAAATTTTTTTTTTTTTTTTTTTTTTTTTCTAAGTGTCCGATCGAGAGAAGGAAAAAGAGGTGATTTTTAGCCTCTCTCGATTTTGTACTTAGAAAAAATCCAATTTTTTTTTTTTTTTTTTCCGTTTTTTTTCTAAGTGTCTGATCGAGAGAAGGAAAAAGAGGTGATTTTTAGCCTCTCTCGATTTTGTACTTAGAAAAAATCCAAATTTTTTTTTTTTTTTTCCGTTTTTTTTCTAAGTGTCTGATCGAGAGAAGGAAAAAGAGGTGATTTTTAGCCTCTCTCGATTTTGTACTTAGAAAAAATCCAATTTTTTTTTTTTTTTTTTCCGTTTTTTTTCTAAGTGTCTGATCGAGAGAAGGAAAAAGAGGTGATTTTTAGCCTCTCTCGATTTTGTACTTAGAAAAAATCCAAATTTTTTTTTTTTTTTTTCCGTTTTTTTTCTAAGTGTCTGATCGAGAGAAGGAAAAAGAGGTGATTTTTAGCCTCTCTCGATTTTGTACTTAGAAAAAATCCAAATTTTTTTTTTTTTTTTTCCGTTTTTTTTCTAAGTGTCTGATCGAGAGAAGGAAAAAGAGGTGATTTTTAGCCTCTCTCGATTTTGTACTTAGAAAAAATCCAATTTTTTTTTTTTTTTTTTTTTTTCTAAGTGTCCGATCGAGAGAAGGAAAAAGAGGTGATTTTTAGCCTCTCTCGATTTTGTACTTAGAAAAAATCCAAATTTTTTTTTTTTTTTTTCCGTTTTTTTCTAAGTGTCTGATCGAGAGAAGGAAAAAGAGGTGATTTTAGCCTCTCTCGATTTTGTACTTAGAAAAAATCCAAATTTATTTTATTTTATTTATTTTTTTTCTAAGTGTCCGATCGAGAGAAGGAAAAAGAGGTGATTTTTAGCCTCTCTCGATTTTGTACTTAGAAAAAATCCAAATTTTTTTTTTTTTTTTTCTGTTTTTTTTCTAAGTGTCTGATCGAGAGAAGGAAAAAGAGGTGATTTTTAGCCTCTCTCGATTTTGTACTTAGAAAAAATCCAATTTTTTTTTTTTTTTCCGTTTTTTTTCTAAGTGTCTGATCGAGAGAAGGAAAAAGAGGTGATTTTTAGCCTCTCTCGATTTTGTACTTAGAAAAAATCCAAATTTTTTTTTTTTTTTTTTTTTTTTCTAAGTGTCCGATCGAGAGAAGGAAAAAGAGGTGATTTTTAGCCTCTCTCGATTTTGTACTGAGAAAAAATCCAAATTTTTATTTTTTTTTTTTCCGTTTTTTTCTAAGTGTCTGATCGAGAGAAGGAAAAAGAGGTGATTTTTAGCCTCTCTCGATTTTGTACTTAGAAAAAATCCAAATTTTTTATTTTATTTTTTATTTTTTTCTAAGTGTCCGATCGAGAGAAGGAAAAAGAGGTGATTTTTAGCCTCTCTCGATTTTGTACTTAGAAAAAAATCCAAATTTTTTTTTTTTTTTTTCCGTTTTTTTTCTAAGTGTCTGATCGAGAGAAGGAAAAAGAGGTGATTTTTAGCCTCTCTCGATTTTGTACTTAGAAAAAATCCAAATTTTTTTTTTTTTTCTCCGTTTTTTTTCTAAGTGTCTGATCGAGAGAAGGAAAAAGAGGTGATTTTTAGCCTCTCTCGATTTTGTACTTAGAAAAAATCCAAATTTTTTTTTTTTTTTTTCCGTTTTTTTTCTAAGTGTCTGATCGAGAGAAGGAAAAAGAGGTGATTTTTAGCCTCTCTCGATTTTGTACTTAGAAAAAATCCAAATTTTTTTTATTTTTTTTCCGTTTTTTTTCTAAGTGTCTGATCGAGAGAAGGAAAAAGAGGTGATTTTTAGCCTCTCTCGATTTTGTACTTAGAAAAAATCCAAATTTTTTTTTTTTTTTTTTTTTTCTAAGTGTCCGATCGAGAGAAGGAAAAAGAGGTGATTTTTAGCCTCTCTCGATTTTGTACTTAGAAAAAAATCCAAATTTTTTTTTTTTTTTTTTCCGTTTTTTTTCTAAGTGTCTGATCGAGAGAAGGAAAAAGAGGTGATTTTTAGCCTCTCTCGATTTTGTACTTAGAAAAAATCCAATTTTTTTTTTTTTTTTTTCCGTTTTTTTCTAAGTGTCCGATCGAGAGAAGGAAAAAGAGGTGATTTTTAGCCTCTCTCGATTTTGTACTTAGAAAAAATCCAAATTTTTTTTTTTTTTTTTTCCGTTTTTTTTCTAAGTGTCTGATCGAGAGAAGGAAAAAGAGGTGATTTTTAGCCTCTCTCGATTTTGTACTTAGAAAAAATCCAAATTTTTTTTTTTTTTTTTTTTTTTTCTAAGTGTCCGATCGAGAGAAGGAAAAAGAGGTGATTTTTAGCCTCTCTCGATTTTGTACTTAGAAAAAAATCCAAATTTTTTTTTTTTTTTTTCCGTTTTTTTTCTAAGTGTCTGATCGAGAGAAGGAAAAAGAGGTGATTTTTAGCCTCTCTCGATTTTGTACTTAGAAAAAATCCAAATTTATTTTATTTTTTTTTCGTTTTTTTTCTAAGTGTCTGATCGAGAGAAGGAAAAAGAGGTGATTTTTAGCCTCTCTCGATTTTGTACTTAGAAAAAATCCAATTTTTTATTTTTTTTTTTTTTTTTTCTAAGTGTCCGATCGAGAGAAGGAAAAAGAGGTGATTTTTAGCCTCTCTCGATTTTGTACTTAGAAAAAATCCAAATTTTTTTTTTTTTTTTTCCGTTTTTTTTCTAAGTGTCTGATCGAGAGAAGGAAAAAGAGGTGATTTTTAGCCTCTCTCGATTTTGTACTTAGAAAAAATCCAAATTTTTTTTTTTTTTTTTTTTTTTTTTCTAAGTGTCCGATCGAGAGAAGGAAAAAGAGGTGATTTTTAGCCTCTCTCGATTTTGTACTTAGAAAAAATCCAAATTTTTTTTTTTTTTTTTCCGTTTTTTTTCTAAGTGTCTGATCGAGAGAAGGAAAAAGAGGTGATTTTTAGCCTCTCTCGATTTTGTACTTAGAAAAAATCCAAATTTTTTTTTTTTTTTTTTTTTTTTTCTAAGTGTCCGATCGAGAGAAGGAAAAAGAGGTGATTTTTAGCCTCTCTCGATTTTGTACTTAGAAAAAATCCAATTTTTTTTTTTTTTTTTTCCGTTTTTTTTCTAAGTGTCTGATCGAGGATCGAGAGAAGGAAAAAGAGGTGATTTTTAGCCTCTCTCGATTTTGTACTTAGAAAAAATCCAATTTTTTTTTTTTTTTTTCCCGTTTTTTTTCTAAGTGTCTGATCGAGAGAAGGAAAAAGAGGTGATTTTTAGCCTCTCTCGATTTTGTACTTAGAAAAAATCCAATTTTTTTTTTTTTTTTTTCCGTTTTTTTTCTAAGTGTCTGATCGAGAGAAGGAAAAAGAGGTGATTTTTAGCCTCTCTCGATTTTGTACTTAGAAAAAAATCCAAATTTTTTTTTTTTTTTTTTTCCGTTTTTTTTCTAAGTGTCTGATCGAGAGAAGGAAAAAGAGGTGATTTTTAGCCTCTCTCGATTTTGTACTTAGAAAAAATCCAAATTTTTTTTTTTTTTTTTTCCGTTTTTTTTCTAAGTGTCTGATCGAGAGAAGGAAAAAGAGGTGATTTTTAGCCTCTCTCGATTTTGTACTTAGAAAAAATCAAATTTTTTTTTTTTTTTTTTTTTTTCTAAGTGTCCGATCGAGAGAAGGAAAAAGAGGTGATTTTTAGCCTCTCTCGATTTTGTACTTAGAAAAAATCCAAATTTTTTTTTTTTTTTTTCCGTTTTTTTTCTAAGTGTCTGATCGAGAGAAGGAAAAAGAGGTGATTTTTAGCCTCTCTCGATTTTGTACTTAGAAAAAATCCAAATTTATTTTATTTTATTTTTTTTTTTCTAAGTGTCCGATCGAGAGAAGGAAAAAGAGGTGATTTTTAGCCTCTCTCGATTTTGTACTTAGAAAAAATCCAAATTTTTTTTTTTTTTTTCTGTTTTTTTTCTAAGTGTCTGATCGAGAGAAGGAAAAAGAGGTGATTTTTAGCCTCTCTCGATTTTGTACTTAGAAAAAATCCAATTTTTTTTTTTTTTTCCGTTTTTTTTCTAAGTGTCTGATCGAGAGAAGGAAAAAGAGGTGATTTTTAGCCTCTCTCGATTTTGTACTTAGAAAAAATCCAAATTTTTTTTTTTTTTTTTTTTTTTTTCTAAGTGTCCGATCGAGAGAAGGAAAAAGAGGTGATTTTTAGCCTCTCTCGATTTTGTACTGAGAAAAAATCCAAATTTTTATTTTTTTTTTTTCCGTTTTTTTCTAAGTGTCTGATCGAGAGAAGGAAAAAGAGGTGATTTTTAGCCTCTCTCGATTTTGTACTTAGAAAAAATCCAAATTTTTTATTTTATTTTTTATTTTTTTCTAAGTGTCCGATCGAGAGAAGGAAAAAGAGGTGATTTTTAGCCTCTCTCGATTTTGTACTTAGAAAAAAATCCAAATTTTTTTTTTTTTTTTTTCCGTTTTTTTTCTAAGTGTCTGATCGAGAGAAGGAAAAAGAGGTGATTTTTAGCCTCTCTCGATTTTGTACTTAGAAAAAATCCAATTTTTTTTTTTTTTTTTTTTTTTTCTAAGTGTCCGATCGAGAGAAGGAAAAAGAGGTGATTTTTAGCCTCTCTCGATTTTGTACTTAGAAAAAATCCAATTTTTTTTTTTTTTTTTTTCCGTTTTTTTTCTAAGTGTCTGATCGAGAGAAGGAAAAAGAGGTGATTTTTAGCCTCTCTCGATTTTGTACTTAGAAAAAATCCAAATTTATTTTATTTTTTTTTCGTTTTTTTTCTAAGTGTCTGATCGAGAGAAGGAAAAAGAGGTGATTTTTAGCCTCTCTCGATTTTGTACTTAGAAAAAATCCAATTTTTTTTTTTTTTTTTTTTTTTTTTCTAAGTGTCCGATCGAGAGAAGGAAAAAGAGGTGATTTTTAGCCTCTCTCGATTTTGTACTTAGAAAAAATCCAAATTTTTTTTTTTTTTTTTTCCGTTTTTTTTCTAAGTGTCTGATCGAGAGAAGGAAAAAGAGGTGATTTTTAGCCTCTCTCGATTTTGTACTTAGAAAAAATCCAAATTTTTTTTTTTTTTTTTTTTTTTTCTAAGTGTCCGATCGAGAGAAGGAAAAAGAGGTGATTTTTAGCCTCTCTCGATTTTGTACTTAGAAAAAATCCAAATTTTTTTTTTTTTTTTCCGTTTTTTTTCTAAGTGTCTGATCGAGAGAAGGAAAAAGAGGTGATTTTTAGCCTCTCTCGATTTTGTACTTAGAAAAAATCCAAATTTTTTTTTTTTTTTTTTTTTTTTTCTAAGTGTCCGATCGAGAGAAGGAAAAAGAGGTGATTTTTAGCCTCTCTCGATTTTGTACTTAGAAAAAATCCAATTTTTATTTTTTTTTTTTCCGTTTTTTTTCTAAGTGTCTGATCGAGAGAAGGAAAAAGAGGTGATTTTTAGCCTCTCTCGATTTTGTACTTAGAAAAAATCCAAATTTTTTTTTTTTTTTCCCGTTTTTTTTCTAAGTGTCTGATCGAGAGAAGGAAAAAGAGGTGATTTTTAGCCTCTCTCGATTTTGTACTTAGAAAAAATCCAATTTTTTTTTTTTTTTTTTTCCGTTTTTTTTCTAAGTGTCTGATCGAGAGAAGGAAAAAGAGGTGATTTTTAGCCTCTCTCGATTTTGTACTTAGAAAAAAATCCAAATTTTTTTTTTTTTTTTTTCCGTTTTTTTTCTAAGTGTCTGATCGAGAGAAGGAAAAAGAGGTGATTTTTAGCCTCTCTCGATTTTGTACTTAGAAAAAATCCAAATTTTTTTTTTTTTTTTTTCCGTTTTTTTTCTAAGTGTCTGATCGAGAGAAGGAAAAAGAGGTGATTTTTAGCCTCTCTCGATTTTGTACTTAGAAAAAATCCAATTTTTTTTTTTTTTTTTTTTTTTCTAAGTGTCCGATCGAGAGAAGGAAAAAGAGGTGATTTTTAGCCTCTCTCGATTTTGTACTTAGAAAAAATCCAAATTTTTTTTTTTTTTTTTCCGTTTTTTTTCTAAGTGTCTGATCGAGAGAAGGAAAAAGAGGTGATTTTTAGCCTCTCTCGATTTTGTACTTAGAAAAAATCCAAATTTATTTTATTTTATTTTTTTTTTTTCTAAGTGTCCGATCGAGAGAAGGAAAAAGAGGTGATTTTTAGCCTCTCTCGATTTTGTACTTAGAAAAAATCCAAATTTTTTTTTTTTTTTTTCTGTTTTTTTTCTAAGTGTCTGATCGAGAGAAGGAAAAAGAGGTGATTTTTAGCCTCTCTCGATTTTGTACTTAGAAAAAATCCAATTTTTTTTTTTTTTTCCGTTTTTTTTCTAAGTGTCTGATCGAGAGAAGGAAAAAGAGGTGATTTTTAGCCTCTCTCGATTTTGTACTTAGAAAAAATCCAAATTTTTTTTTTTTTTTTTTTTTTTTTCTAAGTGTCCGATCGAGAGAAGGAAAAAGAGGTGATTTTTAGCCTCTCTCGATTTTGTACTGAGAAAAAATCCAAATTTTTATTTTTTTTTTTTCCGTTTTTTTCTAAGTGTCTGATCGAGAGAAGGAAAAAGAGGTGATTTTTAGCCTCTCTCGATTTTGTACTTAGAAAAAATCCAAATTTTTTATTTTATTTTTTATTTTTTTCTAAGTGTCCGATCGAGAGAAGGAAAAAGAGGTGATTTTTAGCCTCTCTCGATTTTGTACTTAGAAAAAAATCCAAATTTTTTTTTTTTTTTTTTCCGTTTTTTTTCTAAGTGTCTGATCGAGAGAAGGAAAAAGAGGTGATTTTTAGCCTCTCTCGATTTTGTACTTAGAAAAAATCCAAATTTTTTTTTTTTTTTTTTCCGTTTTTTTTCTAAGTGTCTGATCGAGAGAAGGAAAAAGAGGTGATTTTTAGCCTCTCTCGATTTTGTACTTAGAAAAAATCCAATTTTTTTTTTTTTTTTTTTTTTTTCTAAGTGTCCGATCGAGAGAAGGAAAAAGAGGTGATTTTTAGCCTCTCTCGATTTTGTACTTAGAAAAAATCCAATTTTTTTTTTTTTTTTTTTTCCGTTTTTTTTCTAAGTGTCTGATCGAGAGAAGGAAAAAGAGGTGATTTTTAGCCTCTCTCGATTTTGTACTTAGAAAAAATCCAAATTTTTTTTTTTTTTCTCCGTTTTTTTTCTAAGTGTCTGATCGAGAGAAGGAAAAAGAGGTGATTTTTAGCCTCTCTCGATTTTGTACTTAGAAAAAATCCAATTTTTTTTTTTTTTTTTTTTCCGTTTTTTTTCTAAGTGTCTGATCGAGAGAAGGAAAAAGGTGATTTTTAGCCTCTCTCGATTTTGTACTTAGAAAAAATCCAAATTTTTTTTTTTTTTCTCCGTTTTTTTTCTAAGTGTCTGATCAAGAGAAGGAAAAAGAGGTGATTTTTAGCCTCTCTCGATTTTGTACTTAGAAAAAATCCAAATTTTTTTTTTTTTTTTTTTTTTTTCTAAGTGTCCGATCGAGAGAAGGAAAAAGAGGTGATTTTTATCCTCTCTCGATTTTGTACTTAGAAAAAATCCAAATTTTTTTTTTTTTTTTTTCCGTTTTTTTTCTAAGTGTCTGATCGAGAGAAGGAAAAAGAGGTGATTTTTAGCCTCTCTCGATTTTGTACTTAGAAAAAATCCAAATTTTTTTTTTTTTTCTCCGTTTTTTTTCTAAGTGTCTGATCGAGAGAAGGAAAAAGAGGTGATTTTTAGCCTCTCTCGATTTTGTACTTAGAAAAAATCCAAATTTTTTTTTTTTTTTTCTGTTTTTTTTCTAAGTGTCTGATCGAGAGAAGGAAAAAGAGGTGATTTTTAGCCTCTCTCGATTTTGTACTTAGAAAAAATCCAATTTTTTTTTTTTTTTTCCGTTTTTTTTCTAAGTGTCTGATCGAGAGAAGGAAAAAGAGGTGATTTTTAGCCTCTCTCGATTTTGTACTTAGAAAAAATCCAAATTTTTTTTTTTTTTTTTTTTTTTTCTAAGTGTCCGATCGAGAGAAGGAAAAAGAGGTGATTTTTAGCCTCTTTCGATTTTGTACTGAGAAAAAATCCAAATTTTTATTTTTTTTTTTTCCGTTTTTTTCTAAGTGTCTGATCGAGAGAAGGAAAAAGAGGTGATTTTTAGCCTCTCTCGATTTTGTACTTAGAAAAAATCCAAATTTTTTATTTTATTTTTTATTTTTTTCTAAGTGTCCGATCGAGAGAAGGAAAAAGAGGTGATTTTTAGCCTCTCTCGATTTTGTACTTAGAAAAAAATCCAAATTTTTTTTTTTTTTTTTTCCGTTTTTTTTCTAAGTGTCTGATCGAGAGAAGGAAAAAGAGGTGATTTTTAGCCTCTCTCGATTTTGTACTTAGAAAAAATCCAAATTTTTTTTTTTTTTTTTTCCGTTTTTTTTCTAAGTGTCTGATCGAGAGAAGGAAAAAGAGGTGATTTTTAGCCTCTCTCGATTTTGTACTTAGAAAAAATCCAATTTTTTTTTTTTTTTTTTTTTTTTCTAAGTGTCCGATCGAGAGAAGGAAAAAGAGGTGATTTTTAGCCTCTCTCGATTTTGTACTTAGAAAAAATCCAATTTTTTTTTTTTTTTTTTCCCGTTTTTTTTCTAAGTGTCTGATCGAGAGAAGGAAAAAGAGGTGATTTTTAGCCTCTCTCGATTTTGTACTTAGAAAAAATCCAAATTTTTTTTTTTTTTCTCCGTTTTTTTTCTAAGTGTCTGATCGAGAGAAGGAAAAAGAGGTGATTTTTAGCCTCTCTCGATTTTGTACTTAGAAAAAATCCAAATTTTTTTTTTTTTTTTTTTTTTTCTAAGTGTCCGATCGAGAGAAGGAAAAAGAGGTGATTTTTATCCTCTCTCGATTTTGTACTTAGAAAAAATCCAAATTTTTTTTTTTTTTTTTTCCGTTTTTTTTCTAAGTGTCTGATCGAGAGAAGGAAAAAGAGGTGATTTTTAGCCTCTCTCGATTTTGTACTTAGAAAAAATCCAAATTTTTTTTTTTTTTCTCCGTTTTTTTTCTAAGTGTCTGATCGAGAGAAGGAAAAAGAGGTGATTTTTAGCCTCTCTCGATTTTGTACTTAGAAAAAATCCAAATTTTTTTTTTTTTTTTTTTTTTTTCTAAGTGTCCGATCGAGAGAAGGAAAAAGAGGTGATTTTTAGCCTCTCTCGATTTTGTACTTAGAAAAAATCCAAATTTTTTTTTTTTTTTTTTCCGTTTTTTTTCTAAGTGTCTGATCGAGAGAAGGAAAAAGAGGTGATTTTTAGCCTCTCTCGATTTTGTACTTAGAAAAAATCCCAATTTTTTTTTTTTTTTTTTCCGTTTTTTTTCTAAGTGTCTGATCGAGAGAAGGAAAAAGAGGTGATTTTTAGCCTCTCTCGATTTTGTACTTAGAAAAAATCCAAATTTTTTTTTTTTTTTTTTCCGTTTTTTTTCTAAGTGTCTGATCGAGAGAAGGAAAAAGAGGTGATTTTTAGCCTCTCTTGATTTTGTACTTAGAAAAAATCCAAATTTTTTTTTTTTTTTTTTCCGTTTTTTTTCTAAGTGTCTGATCGAGAGAAGGAAAAAGAGGTGATTTTTAGCCTCTCTCGATTTTGTACTTAGAAAAAATCCAAATTTTTTTTTTTTTTTTTTTTTTTTCTAAGTGTCCGATCGAGAGAAGGAAAAAGAGGTGATTTTTAGCCTCTCTCGATTTTGTACTTAGAAAAAATCCAAATTTTTTTTTTTTTTTTTTCCGTTTTTTTTCTAAGTGTCTGATCGAGAGAAGGAAAAAGAGGTGATTTTTAGCCTCTCTCGATTTTGTACTTAGAAAAAATCCAAATTTTTTTTTTTTTTCTCCGTTTTTTTTCTAAGTGTCTGATCGAGAGAAGGAAAAAGAGGTGATTTTTAGCCTCTCTCGATTTTGTACTTAGAAAAAATCCAAATTTTTTTTTTTTTTTTTTTTTTTTCTAAGTGTCCGATCGAGAGAAGGAAAAAGAGGTGATTTTTAGCCTCTCTCGATTTTGTACTTAGAAAAAATCCAAATTTTTTTTTTTTTTTTTCCGTTTTTTTTCTAAGTGTCTGATCGAGAGAAGGAAAAAGGTGATTTTTAGCCTCTCTCGATTTTGTACTTAGAAAAAATCCAAATTTTTTTTTTTTTTCTCCGTTTTTTTTCTAAGTGTCTGATCAAGAGAAGGAAAAAGAGGTGATTTTTAGCCTCTCTCGATTTTGTACTTAGAAAAAATCCAAATTTTTTTTTTTTTTTTTTTTTTTTCTAAGTGTCCGATCGAGAGAAGGAAAAAGAGGTGATTTTTATCCTCTCTCGATTTTGTACTTAGAAAAAATCCAAATTTTTTTTTTTTTTTTTTCCGTTTTTTTTCTAAGTGTCTGATCGAGAGAAGGAAAAAGAGGTGATTTTTAGCCTCTCTCGATTTTGTACTTAGAAAAAATCCAAATTTTTTTTTTTTTTCTCCGTTTTTTTTCTAAGTGTCTGATCGAGAGAAGGAAAAAGAGGTGATTTTTAGCCTCTCTCGATTTTGTACTTAGAAAAAATCCAAATTTTTTTTTTTTTTTTTCTGTTTTTTTTCTAAGTGTCTGATCGAGAGAAGGAAAAAGAGGTGATTTTTAGCCTCTCTCGATTTTGTACTTAGAAAAAATCCAATTTTTTTTTTTTTTTCCGTTTTTTTTCTAAGTGTCTGATCGAGAGAAGGAAAAAGAGGTGATTTTTAGCCTCTCTCGATTTTGTACTTAGAAAAAATCCAAATTTTTTTTTTTTTTTTTTTTTTTTTCTAAGTGTCCGATCGAGAGAAGGAAAAAGAGGTGATTTTTAGCCTCTTTCGATTTTGTACTGAGAAAAAATCCAAATTTTTTTTTTTTTTTTTTCCGTTTTTTTCTAAGTGTCTGATCGAGAGAAGGAAAAAGAGGTGATTTTTAGCCTCTCTCGATTTTGTACTTAGAAAAAATCCAAATTTTTTATTTTATTTTTTATTTTTTTCTAAGTGTCCGATCGAGAGAAGGAAAAAGAGGTGATTTTTAGCCTCTCTCGATTTTGTACTTAGAAAAAAATCCAAATTTTTTTTTTTTTTTTTTCCGTTTTTTTTCTAAGTGTCTGATCGAGAGAAGGAAAAAGAGGTGATTTTTAGCCTCTCTCGATTTTGTACTTAGAAAAAATCCAAATTTTTTTTTTTTTTTTTTCCGTTTTTTTTCTAAGTGTCTGATCGAGAGAAGGAAAAAGAGGTGATTTTTAGCCTCTCTCGATTTTGTACTTAGAAAAAATCCAATTTTTTTTTTTTTTTTTTTTTTTTCTAAGTGTCCGATCGAGAGAAGGAAAAAGAGGTGATTTTTAGCCTCTCTCGATTTTGTACTTAGAAAAAATCCAATTTTTTTTTTTTTTTTTTTCCGTTTTTTTTCTAAGTGTCTGATCGAGAGAAGGAAAAAGAGGTGATTTTTAGCCTCTCTCGATTTTGTACTTAGAAAAAATCCAAATTTTTTTTTTTTTTCTCCGTTTTTTTTCTAAGTGTCTGATCGAGAGAAGGAAAAAGAGGTGATTTTTAGCCTCTCTCGATTTTGTACTTAGAAAAAATCCAAATTTTTTTTTTTTTTTTTTTTTTTTCTAAGTGTCCGATCGAGAGAAGGAAAAAGAGGTGATTTTTATCCTCTCTCGATTTTGTACTTAGAAAAAATCCAAATTTTTTTTTTTTTTTTTTCCGTTTTTTTTCTAAGTGTCTGATCGAGAGAAGGAAAAAGAGGTGATTTTTAGCCTCTCTCGATTTTGTACTTAGAAAAAATCCAAATTTTTTTTTTTTTTTCTCCGTTTTTTTTCTAAGTGTCTGATCGAGAGAAGGAAAAAGAGGTGATTTTTAGCCTCTCTCGATTTTGTACTTAGAAAAAATCCAAATTTTTTTTTTTTTTTTTTTTTTTTTCTAAGTGTCCGATCGAGAGAAGGAAAAAGAGGTGATTTTTAGCCTCTCTCGATTTTGTACTTAGAAAAAATCCAAATTTTTTTTTTTTTTTTTTCCGTTTTTTTTCTAAGTGTCTGATCGAGAGAAGGAAAAAGAGGTGATTTTTAGCCTCTCTCGATTTTGTACTTAGAAAAAATCCAAATTTTTTTTTTTTTTTTTTCCGTTTTTTTTCTAAGTGTCTGATCGAGAGAAGGAAAAAGAGGTGATTTTTAGCCTCTCTCGATTTTGTACTTAGAAAAAATCCAAATTTTTTTTTTTTTTTTTTCCGTTTTTTTTCTAAGTGTCTGATCGAGAGAAGGAAAAAGAGGTGATTTTTAGCCTCTCTTGATTTTGTACTTAGAAAAAATCCAAATTTTTTTTTTTTTTTTTTCCGTTTTTTTTCTAAGTGTCTGATCGAGAGAAGGAAAAAGAGGTGATTTTTAGCCTCTCTCGATTTTGTACTTAGAAAAAATCCAATATTTTTTTTTTTTTTTTTTTTTTTCTAAGTGTCCGATCGAGAGAAGGAAAAAGAGGTGATTTTTAGCCTCTCTCGATTTTGTACTTAGAAAAAATCCAAATTTTTTTTTTTTTTTTTTCCGTTTTTTTTTCTAAGTGTCTGATCGAGAGAAGGAAAAAGAGGTGATTT
Source organism: Entelurus aequoreus (assembly GCF_033978785.1). NCBI lineage: Eukaryota > Metazoa > Chordata > Actinopteri > Syngnathiformes > Syngnathidae > Entelurus > Entelurus aequoreus. The sequence continues at coordinate 14,779 of NW_026908227.1, forward strand.
TTAGCCTCTCTCGATTTTGTACTTAGAAAAAATCCAAATTTTTTTTTTTTTTTCTCCGTTTTTTTTCTAAGTGTCTGATCGAGAGAAGGAAAAAGAGGTGATTTTTAGCCTCTCTCGATTTTGTACTTAGAAAAAATCCAAATTTTTTTTTTTTTTTTTTTTTTTTTCTAAGTGTCCGATCGAGAGAAGGAAAAAGAGGTGATTTTTAGCCTCTCTCGATTTTGTACTTAGAAAAAATCCAATTTTTTTTTTTTTTTTTTCTGTTTTTTTTCTAAGTGTCTGATCGAGAGAAGGAAAAAGAGGTGATTTTTAGCCTCTCTCGATTTTGTACTTAGAAAAAATCCAATTTTTTTTTTTTTTTCCGTTTTTTTTCTAAGTGTCCGATCGAGAGAAGGAAAAAGAGGTGATTTTTAGCCTCTCTCGATTTTGTACTTAGAAAAAATCCAAATTTTTTTTTTTTTTTTTTCCGTTTTTTTTCTAAGTGTCTGATCGAGAGAAGGAAAAAGAGGTGATTTTTAGCCTCTCTCGATTTTGTACTTAGAAAAAATCCAAATTTTTTTTTTTTTTTTTTTTTTTTTTTCTAAGTGTCCGATCGAGAGAAGGAAAAAGAGGTGATTTTTAGCCTCTCTCGATTTTGTACTTAGAAAAAATCCAAATTTTTTTTTTTTTTTTTCCGTTTTTTTTCTAAGTGTCTGATCGAGAGAAGGAAAAAGAGGTGATTTTTAGCCTCTCTCGATTTTGTACTTAGAAAAAATCCAAATTTTTTTTTTTTTTTTTTTTTTTTTTCTAAGTGTCCGATCGAGAGAAGGAAAAAGAGGTGATTTTTAGCCTCTCTCGATTTTGTACTTAGAAAAAATCCAATTTTTATTTTTTTTTTTTCCGTTTTTTTTCTAAGTGTCTGATCGAGAGAAGGAAAAAGAGGTGATTTTTAGCCTCTCTCGATTTTGTACTTAGAAAAAATCCAAATTTTTTTTTTTTTTTTCCCGTTTTTTTTCTAAGTGTCTGATCGAGAGAAGGAAAAAGAGGTGATTTTTAGCCTCTCTCGATTTTGTACTTAGAAAAAATCCAATTTTTTTTTTTTTTTTTTTCCGTTTTTTTTCTAAGTGTCTGATCGAGAGAAGGAAAAAGAGGTGATTTTTAGCCTCTCTCGATTTTGTACTTAGAAAAAAATCCAAATTTTTTTTTTTTTTTTTTCCGTTTTTTTTCTAAGTGTCTGATCGAGAGAAGGAAAAAGAGGTGATTTTTAGCCTCTCTCGATTTTGTACTTAGAAAAAATCCAAATTTTTTTTTTTTTTTTTTCCGTTTTTTTTCTAAGTGTCTGATCGAGAGAAGGAAAAAGAGGTGATTTTTAGCCTCTCTCGATTTTGTACTTAGAAAAAATCCAATTTTTTTTTTTTTTTTTTTTTTTCTAAGTGTCCGATCGAGAGAAGGAAAAAGAGGTGATTTTTAGCCTCTCTCGATTTTGTACTTAGAAAAAATCCAAATTTTTTTTTTTTTTTTTCCGTTTTTTTTCTAAGTGTCTGATCGAGAGAAGGAAAAAGAGGTGATTTTTAGCCTCTCTCGATTTTGTACTTAGAAAAAATCCAAATTTATTTTATTTTATTTTTTTTTTTTCTAAGTGTCCGATCGAGAGAAGGAAAAAGAGGTGATTTTTAGCCTCTCTCGATTTTGTACTTAGAAAAAATCCAAATTTTTTTTTTTTTTTTTCTGTTTTTTTTCTAAGTGTCTGATCGAGAGAAGGAAAAAGAGGTGATTTTTAGCCTCTCTCGATTTTGTACTTAGAAAAAATCCAATTTTTTTTTTTTTTTCCGTTTTTTTTCTAAGTGTCTGATCGAGAGAAGGAAAAAGAGGTGATTTTTAGCCTCTCTCGATTTTGTACTTAGAAAAAATCCAAATTTTTTTTTTTTTTTTTTTTTTTTTCTAAGTGTCCGATCGAGAGAAGGAAAAAGAGGTGATTTTTAGCCTCTCTCGATTTTGTACTGAGAAAAAATCCAAATTTTTATTTTTTTTTTTTCCGTTTTTTTCTAAGTGTCTGATCGAGAGAAGGAAAAAGAGGTGATTTTTAGCCTCTCTCGATTTTGTACTTAGAAAAAATCCAAATTTTTTATTTTATTTTTTATTTTTTTCTAAGTGTCCGATCGAGAGAAGGAAAAAGAGGTGATTTTTAGCCTCTCTCGATTTTGTACTTAGAAAAAAATCCAAATTTTTTTTTTTTTTTTTTCCGTTTTTTTTCTAAGTGTCTGATCGAGAGAAGGAAAAAGAGGTGATTTTTAGCCTCTCTCGATTTTGTACTTAGAAAAAATCCAAATTTTTTTTTTTTTTTTTTCCGTTTTTTTTCTAAGTGTCTGATCGAGAGAAGGAAAAAGAGGTGATTTTTAGCCTCTCTCGATTTTGTACTTAGAAAAAATCCAATTTTTTTTTTTTTTTTTTTTTTTTCTAAGTGTCCGATCGAGAGAAGGAAAAAGAGGTGATTTTTAGCCTCTCTCGATTTTGTACTTAGAAAAAATCCAATTTTTTTTTTTTTTTTTTTTCCGTTTTTTTTCTAAGTGTCTGATCGAGAGAAGGAAAAAGAGGTGATTTTTAGCCTCTCTCGATTTTGTACTTAGAAAAAATCCAAATTTTTTTTTTTTTTCTCCGTTTTTTTTCTAAGTGTCTGATCGAGAGAAGGAAAAAGAGGTGATTTTTAGCCTCTCTCGATTTTGTACTTAGAAAAAATCCAATTTTTTTTTTTTTTTTTTTCCGTTTTTTTTCTAAGTGTCTGATCGAGAGAAGGAAAAAGGTGATTTTTAGCCTCTCTCGATTTTGTACTTAGAAAAAATCCAAATTTTTTTTTTTTTTCTCCGTTTTTTTTCTAAGTGTCTGATCGAGAGAAGGAAAAAGAGGTGATTTTTAGCCTCTCTCGATTTTGTACTTAGAAAAAATCCAAATTTTTTTTTTTTTTTTTTTTTTTTTCTAAGTGTCCGATCGAGAGAAGGAAAAAGAGGTGATTTTTATCCTCTCTCGATTTTGTACTTAGAAAAAATCCAAATTTTTTTTTTTTTTTTTCCGTTTTTTTTTCTAAGTGTCTGATCGAGAGAAGGAAAAAGAGGTGATTTTTAGCCTCTCTCGATTTTGTACTTAGAAAAAATCCAAATTTTTTTTTTTTTTCTCCGTTTTTTTTCTAAGTGTCTGATCGAGAGAAGGAAAAAGAGGTGATTTTTAGCCTCTCTCGATTTTGTACTTAGAAAAAATCCAAATTTTTTTTTTTTTTTTTCTGTTTTTTTTCTAAGTGTCTATCGAGAGAAGGAAAAAGAGGTGATTTTTAGCCTCTCTCGATTTTGTACTTAGAAAAAATCCAATTTTTTTTTTTTTTTTCCGTTTTTTTTCTAAGTGTCTGATCGAGAGAAGGAAAAAGAGGTGATTTTTAGCCTCTTTCGATTTTGTACTTAGAAAAAATCCAAATTTTTTTTTTTTTTTTTTTTTTTTTCTAAGTGTCCGATCGAGAGAAGGAAAAAGAGGTGATTTTTAGCCTCTTTCGATTTTGTACTGAGAAAAAATCCAAATTTTTATTTTTTTTTTTTCCGTTTTTTTCTAAGTGTCTGATCGAGAGAAGGAAAAAGAGGTGATTTTTAGCCTCTCTCGATTTTGTACTTAGAAAAAATCCAAATTTTTTATTTTATTTTTTATTTTTTTCTAAGTGTCCGATCGAGAGAAGGAAAAAGAGGTGATTTTTAGCCTCTCTCGATTTTGTACTTAGAAAAAAATCCAAATTTTTTTTTTTTTTTTTCCGTTTTTTTTCTAAGTGTCTGATCGAGAGAAGGAAAAAGAGGTGATTTTTAGCCTCTCTCGATTTTGTACTTAGAAAAAATCCAAATTTTTTTTTTTTTTTTTCCGTTTTTTTTCTAAGTGTCTGATCGAGAGAAGGAAAAAGAGGTGATTTTTAGCCTCTCTCGATTTTGTACTTAGAAAAAATCCAATTTTTTTTTTTTTTTTTTTTTTTTCTAAGTGTCCGATCGAGAGAAGGAAAAAGAGGTGATTTTTAGCCTCTCTCGATTTTGTACTTAGAAAAAATCCAATTTTTTTTTTTTTTTTTTTTCCGTTTTTTTTCTAAGTGTCTGATCGAGAGAAGGAAAAAGAGGTGATTTTTAGCCTCTCTCGATTTTGTACTTAGAAAAAATCCAAATTTTTTTTTTTTTCTCCGTTTTTTTTTCTAAGTGTCTGATCGAGAGAAGGAAAAAGAGGTGATTTTTAGCCTCTCTCGATTTTGTACTTAGAAAAAATCCAAATTTTTTTTTTTTTTTTTTTTTTTCTAAGTGTGTCCGATCGAGAGAAGGAAAAAGAGGTGATTTTTATCCTCTCTCGATTTTGTACTTAGAAAAAATCCAAATTTTTTTTTTTTTTTTTTCCGTTTTTTTTCTAAGTGTCTGATCGAGAGAAGGAAAAAGAGGTGATTTTTAGCCTCTCTCGATTTTGTACTTAGAAAAAATCCAAATTTTTTTTTTTTTTCTCCGTTTTTTTTCTAAGTGTCTGATCGAGAGAAGGAAAAAGAGGTGATTTTTAGCCTCTCTCGATTTTGTACTTAGAAAAAATCCAAATTTTTTTTTTTTTTTTTTTTTTTTTCTAAGTGTCCGATCGAGAGAAGGAAAAAGAGGTGATTTTTAGCCTCTCTCGATTTTGTACTTAGAAAAAATCCAAATTTTTTTTTTTTTTTTTTCCGTTTTTTTTCTAAGTGTCTGATCGAGAGAAGGAAAAAGAGGTGATTTTTAGCCTCTCTCGATTTTGTACTTAGAAAAAATCCCAATTTTTTTTTTTTTTTTTTTCCGTTTTTTTTCTAAGTGTCTGATCGAGAGAAGGAAAAAGAGGTGATTTTTAGCCTCTCTCGATTTTGTACTTAGAAAAAATCCAAATTTTTTTTTTTTTTTTTTCCGTTTTTTTTCTAAGTGTCTGATCGAGAGAAGGAAAAAGAGGTGATTTTTAGCCTCTCTTGATTTTGTACTTAGAAAAAATCCAAATTTTTTTTTTTTTTTTTTCCGTTTTTTTTCTAAGTGTCTGATCGATAGAAGGAAAAAGAGGTGATTTTTAGCCTCTCTCGATTTTGTACTTAGAAAAAATCCAAATTTTTTTTTTTTTTTTTTTTTTTTCTAAGTGTCCGATCGAGAGAAGGAAAAAGAGGTGATTTTTAGCCTCTCTCGATTTTGTACTTAGAAAAAATCCAAATTTTTTTTTTTTTTTTTTTCCGTTTTTTTTCTAAGTGTCTGATCGAGAGAAGGAAAAAGAGGTGATTTTTAGCCTCTCTCGATTTTGTACTTAGAAAAAATCCAAATTTTTTTTTTTTTTCTCCGTTTTTTTTTTCTAAGTGTCTGATCGAGAGAAGGAAAAAGAGGTGATTTTTAGCCTCTCTCGATTTTGTACTTAGAAAAAATCCAAATTTTTTTTTTTTTTTTTTTTTTTTTCTAAGTGTCCGATCGAGAGAAGGAAAAAGAGGTGATTTTTAGCCTCTCTCGATTTTGTACTTAGAAAAAATCCAAATTTTTTTTTTTTTTTTTTCCGTTTTTTTTTCTAAGTGTCTGATCGAGAGAAGGAAAAAGAGGTGATTTTTAGCCTCTCTCGATTTTGTACTTAGAAAAAATCCAAATTTTTTTTTTTTTTCTCCGTTTTTTTTCTAAGTGTCTGATCGAGAGAAGGAAAAAGAGGTGATTTTTAGCCTCTCTCGATTTTGTACTTAGAAAAAATCCAATTTTTTTATTTTTTTTTTTTTTTTTCTAAGTGTCCGATCGAGAGAAGGAAAAAGAGGTGATTTTTAGCCTCTCTCGATTTTGTACTTAGAAAAAATCCAAATTTTTTTTTTTTTTTTTTCCGTTTTTTTTCTAAGTGTCTGATCGAGAGAAGGAAAAAGAGGTGATTTTTAGCCTCTCTCGATTTTGTACTTAGAAAAAATCCCAATTTTTTTTTTTTTTTTTTCCGTTTTTTTTTCTAAGTGTCTGATCGAGAGAAGGAAAAAGAGGTGATTTTTAGCCTCTCTCGATTTTGTACTTAGAAAAAATCCAAATTTTATTTATTTTTTTTTCCGTTTTTTTTCTAAGTGTCTGATCGAGAGAAGGAAAAAGAGGTGATTTTTAGCCTCTCTCGATTTTGTACTTAGAAAAAATCCAAATTTTTTTTTTTTTTTTTTTTTTTTTCTAAGTGTCCGATCGAGAGAAGGAAAAAGAGGTGATTTTTAGCCTCTCTCGATTTTGTACTTAGAAAAAAATCCAAATTTATTTTTTTTTTTTTCCGTTTTTTTTCTAAGTGTCTGATCGAGAGAAGGAAAAAGAGGTGATTTTTAGCCTCTCTCGATTTTGTACTTAGAAAAAATCCAAATTTTTTTTTTTTTTTTTTTCCGTTTTTTTTCTAAGTGTCCGATCGAGAGAAGGAAAAAGAGGTGATTTTTAGCCTCTCTCGATTTTGTACTTAGAAAAAATCCAAATTTTTTTTTTTTTTTTTTCCGTTTTTTTTCTAAGTGTCTGATCGAGAGAAGGAAAAAGAGGTGATTTTTAGCCTCTCTCGATTTTGTACTTAGAAAAAATCCAAATTTTTTTTTTTTTTTTTTCTTTTTCTAAGTGTCCGATCGAGAGAAGGAAAAAGAGGTGATTTTTAGCCTCTCTCGATTTTGTACTTAGAAAAAAATCCCAATTTTTTTTTTTTTTTTTCCGTTTTTTTTCTAAGTGTCTGATCGAGAGAAGGAAAAAGAGGTGATTTTTAGCCTCTCTCGATTTTGTACTTAGAAAAAATCCAAATTTTTTTTTTTTTTTTTTCCGTTTTTTTTTCTAAGTGTCTGATCGAGAGAAGGAAAAAGAGGTGATTTTTAGCCTCTCTCGATTTTGTACTTAGAAAAAATCCAATTTTTTTTTTTTTTTTTTTTTTTTTCTAAGTGTCCGATCGAGAGAAGGAAAAAGAGGTGATTTTTAGCCTCTCTCGATTTTGTACTTAGAAAAAATCCAAATTTTTTTTTTTTTTTTTCCGTTTTTTTTCTAAGTGTCTGATCGAGAGAAGGAAAAAGAGGTGATTTTTAGCCTCTCTCGATTTTGTACTTAGAAAAAATCCAAATTTTTTTTTTTTTTTTTTTTTTTTTTCTAAGTGTCCGATCGAGAGAAGGAAAAAGAGGTGATTTTTAGCCTCTCTCGATTTTGTACTTAGAAAAAATCCAAATTTTTTTTTTTTTTTTTCTGTTTTTTTTCTAAGTGTCTGATCGAGAGAAGGAAAAAGAGGTGATTTTTAGCCTCTCTCGATTTTGTACTTAGAAAAAATCCAAATTTTTTTTTTTTTTTTTTCCGTTTTTTTTCTAAGTGTCTGATCGAGAGAAGGAAAAAGAGGTGATTTTTAGCCTCTCTCGATTTTGTACTTAGAAAAAAATCCAATTTTTTTTTTTTTTTTTTTTTCTAAGTGTCCGATCGAGAGAAGGAAAAAGAGGTGATTTTTAGCCTCTCTCGATTTTGTACTTAGAAAAAATCCAAATTTTTTTTTTTTTTTTTCCGTTTTTTTTTCTAAGTGTCTGATCGAGAGAAGGAAAAAGAGGTGATTTTTAGCCTCTCTCGATTTTGTACTTAGAAAAAATCCAAATTTTTTTTTTTTTTTTTTTTTTTTCTAAGTGTCCGATCGAGAGAAGGAAAAAGAGGTGATTTTTAGCCTCTCTCGATTTTGTACTTAGAAAAAATCCAAATTTTTTTTTTTTTTTTTTCAGTTTTTTTTTCTAAGTGTCTGATCGAGAGAAGGAAAAAGAGGTGATTTTTAGCCTCTCTCGATTTTGTACTTAGAAAAAATCCAAATTTTTTTTTTTTTTTTTTTTTTTTTCTAAGTGTCCGATCGAGAGAAGGAAAAAGAGGTGATTTTTAGCCTCTCTCGATTTTGTACTTAGAAAAAATCCAATTTTTTTTTTTTTTTTTCCGTTTTTTTTCTAAGTGTCTGATCGAGAGAAGGAAAAAGAGGTGATTTTTAGCCTCTCTCGATTTTGTACTTAGAAAAAATCCAAATTTATTATTATTTATTTTTTTTTTTCTAAGTGTCCGATCGAGAGAAGGAAAAAGAGGTGATTTTTAGCCTCTCTCGATTTTGTACATAGAAAAAAATCCAAATTTTTTTTTTTTTTTTTCCGTTTTTTTTCTAAGTGTCTGATCGAGAGAAGGAAAAAGAGGTGATTTTTAGCCTCTCTCGATTTTGTACTTAGAAAAAATCCAAATTTTTTTTTTTTTTTTTCGTTTTTTTTCTAAGTGTCTGATCGAGAGAAGGAAAAAGAGGTGATTTTTAGCCTCTCTCGATTTTGTACTTAGAAAAAATCCAATTTTTTTTTTTTTTTTTTTTTTTTTCTAAGTGTCCGATCGAGAGAAGGAAAAAGAGGTGATTTTTAGCCTCTCTCGATTTTGTACTTAGAAAAAATCCAAATTTTTTTTTTTTTTTCTCGTTTTTTTTCTAAGTGTCTGATCGAGAGAAGGAAAAAGAGGTGATTTTTAGCCTCTCTCGATTTTGTACTTAGAAAAAATCCAAATTTTTTTTTTTTTTTTTTTTTTTTTCTAAGTGTCCGATCGAGAGAAGGAAAAAGAGGTGATTTTTAGCCTCTCTCGATTTTGTACTTAGAAAAAATCCAATTTTTTTTTTTTTTTTTTCCGTTTTTTTTCTAAGTGTCTGATCGAGAGAAGGAAAAAGAGGTGATTTTTAGCCTCTCTCGATTTTGTACTTAGAAAAAATCCAATTTTTTTTTTTTTTTTCTCCGTTTTTTTTCTAAGTGTTTGATCGAGAGAAGGAAAAAGAGGTGATTTTTAGCCTCTCTCGATTTTGTACTTAGAAAAAATCCAAATTTTTTTTTTTTTTTTTTTTTTTTTTCTAAGTGTCCGATCGAGAGAAGGAAAAAGAGGTGATTTTTAGCCTCTCTCGATTTTGTACTTAGAAAAAATCCAAATTTTTTTTTTTTTTTTTTCCGTTTTTTTTCTAAGTGTCTGATCGAGAGAAGGAAAAAGAGGTGATTTTTAGCCTCTCTCGATTTTGTACTTAGAAAAAATCCCAATTTTTTTTTTTTTTTTTTCCGTTTTTTTTCTAAGTGTCTGATCGAGAGAAGGAAAAAGAGGTGATTTTTAGCCTCTCTCGATTTTGTACTTAGAAAAAATCCAAATTTTTTTTATTTTTTTTCCCGTTTTTTTTCTAAGTGTCTGATCGAGAGAAGGAAAAAGAGGTGATTTTTAGCCTCTCTCGATTTTGTACTTAGAAAAAATCCAAATTTTTTTTTTTTTTTTTTTTTTTTTTCTAAGTGTCCGATCGAGAGAAGGAAAAAGAGGTGATTTTTAGCCTCTCTCGATTTTGTACTTAGAAAAAAATCCAAATTTTTTTTTTTTTTTTCCGTTTTTTTTTCTAAGTGTCTGATCGAGAGAAGGAAAAAGAGGTGATTTTTAGCCTCTCTCGATTTTGTACTTAGAAAAAATCCAAATTTTTTTTTTTTTTTTTTCCGTTTTTTTTCTAAGTGTCCGATCGAGAGAAGGAAAAAGAGGTGATTTTTAGCCTCTCTCGATTTTGTACTTAGAAAAAATCCAAATTTTTTTTTTTTTTTTTTCCGTTTTTTTTCTAAGTGTCTGATCGAGAGAAGGAAAAAGAGGTGATTTTTAGCCTCTCTCGATTTTGTACTTAGAAAAAATCCAATTTTTTTTTTTTTTTTTTTTTTTTTTCTAAGTGTCCGATCGAGAGAAGGAAAAAGAGGTGATTTTTAGCCTCTCTCGATTTTGTACTTAGAAAAAAATCCCAATTTTTTTTTTTTTTTCCGTTTTTTTTCTAAGTGTCTGATCGAGAGAAGGAAAAAGAGGTGATTTTTAGCCTCTCTCGATTTTGTACTTAGAAAAAATCCAAATTTTTTTTTTTTTTTTTCCGTTTTTTTTCTAAGTGTCTGATCGAGAGAAGGAAAAAGAGGTGATTTTTAGCCTCTCTCGATTTTGTACTTAGAAAAAATCCAATTTTTTTTTTTTTTTTTTTTTTTTTTCTAAGTGTCCGATCGAGAGAAGGAAAAAGAGGTGATTTTTAGCCTCTCTCGATTTTGTACTTAGAAAAAATCCAAATTGTTTTTTTTTTTTTTTCCGTTTTTTTTCTAAGTGTCTGATCGAGAGAAGGAAAAAGAGGTGATTTTTAGCCTCTCTCGATTTTGTACTTAGAAAAAATCCAAATTTTTTTTTTTTTTTTTTTTTTCTAAGTGTCTGATCGAGAGAAGGAAAAAGAGGTGATTTTTAGCCTCTCTCGATTTTGTACTTAGAAAAAATCCAAATTTTTTTTTTTTTTTTTCTGTTTTTTTTCTAAGTGTCTGATCGAGAGAAGGAAAAAGAGGTGATTTTTAGCCTCTCTCGATTTTGTACTTAGAAAAAATCCAATTTTTTTTTTTTTTTTTTTCCGTTTTTTTTCTAAGTGTCTGATCGAGAGAAGGAAAAAGAGGTGATTTTTAGCCTCTCTCGATTTTGTACTTAGAAAAAAATCCAATTTTTTTTTTTTTTTTTTTTTTTTCTAAGTGTCCGATCGAGAGAAGGAAAAAGAGGTGATTTTTAGCCTCTCTCGATTTTGTACTTAGAAAAAATCCAATTTTTTTTTTTTTTTTTTTCCGTTTTTTTTCTAAGTGTCTGATCGAGAGAAGGAAAAAGAGGTGATTTTTAGCCTCTCTCGATTTTGTACTTAGAAAAAATCCAAATTTTTTTTTTTTTTTTTTTTTTTTTCTAAGTGTCCGATCGAGAGAAGGAAAAAGAGGTGATTTTTAGCCTCTCTCGATTTTGTACTTAGAAAAAATCCAAATTTTTTTTTTTTTTTTTCAGTTTTTTTTCTAAGTGTCTGATCGAGAGAAGGAAAAAGAGGTGATTTTTAGCCTCTCTCGATTTTGTACTTAGAAAAAATCCAAATTTTTTTTTTTTTTTTTTTTTTTTTCTAAGTGTCCGATCGAGAGAAGGAAAAAGAGGTGATTTTTAGCCTCTCTCGATTTTGTACTTAGAAAAAATCCAATTTTTTTTTTTTTTTTTTCCGTTTTTTTTCTAAGTGTCTGATCGAGAGAAGGAAAAAGAGGTGATTTTTAGCCTCTCTCGATTTTGTACTTAGAAAAAATCCAAATTTTTTTTTTTTTTCTCCGTTTTTTTTCTAAGTGTCTGATCGAGAGAAGGAAAAAGAGGTGATTTTTAGCCTCTCTCGATTTTGTACTTAGAAAAAATCCAAATTTTTTTTTTTTTTTTTTTTTTTTTCTAAGTGTCCGATCGAGAGAAGGAAAAAGAGGTGATTTTTAGCCTCTCTCGATTTTGTACTTAGAAAAAATCCAAATTTTTTTTTTTTTTTTTTCCGTTTTTTTTCTAAGTGTCTGATCGAGAGAAGGAAAAAGAGGTGATTTTTAGCCTCTCTCGATTTTGTACTTAGAAAAAATCCCAATTTTTTTTTTTTTTTTTTCCGTTTTTTTTCTAAGTGTCTGATCGAGAGAAGGAAAAAGAGGTGATTTTTAGCCTCTCTCGATTTTGTACTTAGAAAAAATCCAAATTTTTTTTATTTTTTTTTCCGTTTTTTTTCTAAGTGTCTGATCGAGAGAAGGAAAAAGAGGTGATTTTTAGCCTCTCTCGATTTTGTACTTAGAAAAAATCCAAATTTTTTTTTTTTTTTTTTTTTTTTCTAAGTGTCCGATCGAGAGAAGGAAAAAGATGTGATTTTTAGCCTCTCTCGATTTTGTACTTAGAAAAAAATCCAAATTTTTTTTTTTTTTTTTTCCGTTTTTTTTCTAAGTGTCTGATCGAGAGAAGGAAAAAGAGGTGATTTTTAGCCTCTCTCGATTTTGTACTTAGAAAAAATCCAAATTTTTTTTTTTTTTTTTTCCGTTTTTTTTCTAAGTGTCCGATCGAGAGAAGGAAAAAGAGGTGATTTTTAGCCTCTCTCGATTTTGTACTTAGAAAAAATCCAAATTTTTTTTTTTTTTTTTCCGTTTTTTTTCTAAGTGTCTGATCGAGAGAAGGAAAAAGAGGTGATTTTTAGCCTCTCTCGATTTTGTACTTAGAAAAAATCCAAATTTTTTTTTTTTTTTTTTTTCTTTTTCTAAGTGTCCGATCGAGAGAAGGAAAAAGAGGTGATTTTTAGCCTCTCTCGATTTTGTACTTAGAAAAGTATCCCAATTTTTTTTTTTTTTTTTCCGTTTTTTTTCTAAGTGTCTGATCGAGAGAAGGAAAAAGAGGTGATTTTTAGCCTCTCTCGATTTTGTACTTAGAAAAAATCCAAATTTTTTTTTTTTTTTTTTCCGTTTTTTTTCTAAGTGTCTGATCGAGAGAAGGAAAAAGAGGTGATTTTTAGCCTCTCTCGATTTTGTACTTAGAAAAAATCCTATTTTTTTTTTTTTTTTTTTTTTTTTTCTAAGTGTCCGATCGAGAGAAGGAAAAAGAGGTGATTTTTAGCCTCTCTCGATTTTGTACTTAGAAAAAATCCAAATTGTTTTTTTTTTTTTTTCCGTTTTTTTTCTAAGTGTCTGATCGAGAGAAGGAAAAAGAGGTGATTTTTAGCCTCTCTCGATTTTGTACTTTGAAAAAATCCAAATTTTTTTTTTTTTTTTTTTTTTTTTTCTAAGTGTCCGATCGAGAGAAGGAAAAAGAGGTGATTTTTAGCCTCTCTCGATTTTGTACTTAGAAAAAATCCAAATTTTTTTTTTTTTTTTTCTGTTTTTTTTCTAAGTGTCTGATCGAGAGAAGGAAAAAGAGGTGATTTTTAGCCTCTCTCGATTTTGTACTTAGAAAAAATCCAAATTTTTTTTTTTTTTTTTTTCCGTTTTTTTTCTAAGTGTCTGATCGAGAGAAGGAAAAAGAGGTGATTTTTAGCCTCTCTCGATTTTGTACTTAGAAAAAAATCCAATTTTTTTTTTTTTTTTTTTTTTTTCTAAGTGTCCGATCGAGAGAAGGAAAAAGAGGTGATTTTTAGCCTCTCTCGATTTTGTACTTAGAAAAAATCCAAATTTTTTTTTTTTTTTTTTCCGTTTTTTTTTCTAAGTGTCTGATCGAGAGAAGGAAAAAGAGGTGATTTTTAGCCTCTCTCGATTTTGTACTTAGAAAAAATCCAAATTTTTTTTTTTTTTTTTTTTTTTTTTCTAAGTGTCCGATCGAGAGAAGGAAAAAGAGGTGATTTTTAGCCTCTCTCGATTTTGTACTTAGAAAAAATCCAAATTTTTTTTTTTTTTTTTCAGTTTTTTTTCAAAGTGTCTGATCGAGAGAAGGAAAAAGAGGTGATTTTTAGCCTCTCTCGATTTTGTACTTAGAAAAAATCCAAATTTTTTTTTTTTTTTTTTTTTTTTTTCTAAGTGTCCGATCGAGAGAAGGAAAAAGAGGTGATTTTTAGCCTCTCTCGATTTTGTACTTAGAAAAAATCCAATTTTTTTTTTTTTTTTTTTCCGTTTTTTTTCTAAGTGTCTGATCGAGAGAAGGAAAAAGAGGTGATTTTTAGCCTCTCTCGATTTTGTACTTAGAAAAAATCCAAATTTTTTTTTTTTTTTTTTTTTTTTTTCTAAGTGTCCGATCGAGAGAAGGAAAAAGAGGTGATTTTTAGCCTCTCTCGATTTTGTACTTAGAAAAAATCCAAATTTTTTTTTTTTTTTTTTTCGTTTTTTTTCTAAGTGTCTGATCGAGAGAAGGAAAAAGAGGTGATTTTTAGCCTCTCTCGATTTTGTACTTAGAAAAAATCCAATTTTTTTTTTTTTTTTTTTTTTTTTCTAAGTGTCCGATCGAGAGAAGGAAAAAGAGGTGATTTTTAGCCTCTCTCGATTTTGTACTTAGAAAAAATCCAAATTTTTTTTTTTTTTTTTTCCGTTTTTTTTCTAAGTGTCTGATCGAGAGAAGGAAAAAGAGGTGATTTTTAGCCTCTCTCGATTTTGTACTTAGAAAAAATCCAAATTTTTTTTTTTTTTTTTTTTTTTTTTCTAAGTGTCCGATCGAGAGAAGGAAAAAGAGGTGATTTTTAGCCTCTCTCGATTTTGTACTTAGAAAAAATCCAAATTTTTTTTTTTTTTTTTCCGTTTTTTTTCTAAGTGTCTGATCGAGAGAAGGAAAAAGAGGTGATTTTTAGCCTCTCTCGATTTTGTACTTAGAAAAAATCCAAATTTTTTTTTTTTTTTTTTTTTTTTTTCTAAGTGTCCGATCGAGAGAAGGAAAAAGAGGTGATTTTTAGCCTCTCTCGATGTTGTACTTAGAAAAAATCCAAATTTTTTTTTTTTTTTCCGTTTTTTTTCTAAGTGTCTGATCGAGAGAAGGAAAAAGAGGTGATTTTTAGCCTCTCTCGATTTTGTACTTAGAAAAAATCCAAATTTTTTTTTTTTTTTCCCGTTTTTTTTCTAAGTGTCTGATCGAGAGAAGGAAAAAGAGGTGATTTTTAGCCTCTCTCGATTTTGTACTTAGAAAAAATCCAATTTTTTTTTTTTTTTTTTTCCGTTTTTTTTCTAAGTGTCTGATCGAGAGAAGGAAAAAGAGGTGATTTTTAGCCTCTCTCGATTTTGTACTTAGAAAAAAATCCAAATTTTTTTTTTTTTTTTTCCGTTTTTTTTCTAAGTGTCTGATCGAGAGAAGGAAAAAGAGGTGATTTTTAGCCTCTCTCGATTTTGTACTTAGAAAAAATCCAAATTTTTTTTTTTCCGTTTTTTTTCTAAGTGTCTGATCGAGAGAAGGAAAAAGAGGTGATTTTTAGCCTCTCTCGATTTTGTACTTAGAAAAAATCCAATTTTTTTTTTTATTTTTTTTTTTTCTAAGTGTCCGATCGAGAGAAGGAAAAAGAGGTGATTTTTAGCCTCTCTCGATTTTGTACTTAGAAAAAATCCAAATTTTTTTTTTTTTTTTTTCCGTTTTTTTTCTAAGTGTCTGATCGAGAGAAGGAAAAAGAGGTGATTTTTAGCCTCTCTCGATTTTGTACTTAGAAAAAATCCAAATTTATTTTATTTTATTTTATTTTTTTCTAAGTGTCCGATCGAGAGAAGGAAAAAGAGGTGATTTTTAGCCTCTCTCGATTTTGTACTTAGAAAAAATCCAAATTTTTTTTTTTTTTTTTCTGTTTTTTTTCTAAGTGTCTGATCGAGAGAAGGAAAAAGAGGTGATTTTTAGCCTCTCTCGATTTTGTACTTAGAAAAAATCCAATTTTTTTTTTTTTTCCCGTTTTTTTTTCTAAGTGTCTGATCGAGAGAAGGAAAAAGAGGTGATTTTTAGCCTCTCTCGATTTTGTACTTAGAAAAAATCCAAATTTTTTTTTTTTTTTTTTTTTTTTTTCTAAGTGTCCGATCGAGAGAAGGAAAAAGAGGTGATTTTTAGCCTCTCTCGATTTTGTACTGAGAAAAAATCCAAATTTTTTTTTTTTTTTTTTCCGTTTTTTTCTAAGTGTCTGATCGAGAGAAGGAAAAAGAGGTGATTTTTAGCCTCTCTCGATTTTGTACTTAGAAAAAATCCAAATTTTTTATTTTATTTTTTATTTTTTTCTAAGTGTCCGATCGAGAGAAGGAAAAAGAGGTGATTTTTAGCCTCTCTCGATTTTGTACTTAGAAAAAAATCCAATTTTTTTTTTTTTTTTTTCCGTTTTTTTTCTAAGTGTCTGATCGAGAGAAGGAAAAAGAGGTGATTTTTAGCCTCTCTCGATTTTGTACTTAGAAAAAATCCAAATTTTTTTTTTTTTTTTTTTTTTTTTTCTAAGTGTCCGATCGAGAGAAGGAAAAAGAGGTGATTTTTAGCCTCTCTCGATTTTGTACTGAGAAAAAATCCAAATTTTTTTTTATTTTTTTTTTTTTTTTTTTTTTTTTCTAAGTGTCCGATCGAGAGAAGGAAAAAGAGGTGATTTTTAGCCTCTCTCGATTTTGTACTTAGAAAAAATCCAAATTTTTTTTTTTTTTTTTTCCGTTTTTTTTCTAAGTGTCTGATCGAGAGAAGGAAAAAGAGGTGATTTTTAGCCTCTCTCGATTTTGTACTTAGAAAAAATCCAAATTTTTTTTTTTTTTTTTTTTTTTTTTCTAAGTGTCCGATCGAGAGAAGGAAAAAGAGGTGATTTTTAGCCTCTCTCGATTTTGTACTTAGAAAAAATCCAAATTTTTTTTTTTTTTTTTTCCGTTTTTTTTCTAAGTGTCTGATCGAGAGAAGGAAAAAGAGGTGATTTTTAGCCTCTCTCGATTTTGTACTTAGAAAAAATCCAATTTTTTTTTTTTTTTTTTTTTTTTTCTAAGTGTCCGATCGAGAGAAGGAAAAAGAGGTGATTTTTAGCCTCTCTCGATTTTGTACTTAGAAAAAATCCAAATTTTTTTTTTTTTTTTTTCCGTTTTTTTTCTAAGTGTCTGATCGAGAGAAGGAAAAAGAGGTGATTTTTAGCCTCTCTCGATTTTGTACTTAGAAAAAATCCAAATTTTTTTTTTTTTTCTCCGTTTTTTTTCTAAGTGTCTGATCGAGAGAAGGAAAAAGAGGTGATTTTTAGCCTCTCTCGATTTTGTACTTAGAAAAAATCCAAATTTTTTTTTTTTTTTTTTTTTTTTCTAAGTGTCCGATCGAGAGAAGGAAAAAGAGGTGATTTTTAGCCTCTCTCGATTTTGTACTTAGAAAAAATCCAAATTTTTTTTTTTTTTTTTCCGTTTTTTTTCTAAGTGTCTGATCGAGAGAAGGAAAAAGAGGTGATTTTTAGCCTCTCTCGATTTTGTACTTAGAAAAAATCCCAATTTTTTTTTTTTTTTTTCCGTTTTTTTTCTAAGTGTCTGATCGAGAGAAGGAAAAAGAGGTGATTTTTAGCCTCTCTCGATTTTGTACTTAGAAAAAATCCAAATTTTTTTTTTTTTTTTTTCCGTTTTTTTTCTAAGTGTCTGATCGAGAGAAGGAAAAAGAGGTGATTTTTAGCCTCTCTCGATTTTGTACTTAGAAAAAATCCAAATTTTTTTTTTTTTTTTTTTTTTTTTCTAAGTGTCCGATCGAGAGAAGGAAAAAGAGGTGATTTTTAGCCTCTCTCGATTTTGTACTTAGAAAAAAATCCAAATTTTTATTTTTTTTTTTTCCGTTTTTTTTCTAAGTGTCTGATCGAGAGAAGGAAAAAGAGGTGATTTTTAGCCTCTCTCGATTTTGTACTTAGAAAAAATCCAAATTTTTTTTTTTTTTTTTTCCATTTTTTTTCTAAGTGTCTGATCGAGAGAAGGAAAAAGAGGTGATTTTTAGCCTCTCTCGATTTTGTACTTAGAAAAAATCCAAATTTTTTTTTTTTTTTTTTTTTTTTTCTAAGTGTCCGATCGAGAGAAGGAAAAAGAGGTGATTTTTAGCCTCTCTCGATTTTGTACTTAGAAAAAAATCCAAATTTTTTTTTTTTTTTTTTCCGTTTTTTTTCTAAGTGTCTGATCGAGAGAAGGAAAAAGAGGTGATTTTTAGCCTCTCTCGATTTTGTACTTAGAAAAAATCCAAATTTTTTTTTTTTTTTTTCCGTTTTTTTTCTAAGTGTCCGATCGAGAGAAGGAAAAAGAGGTGATTTTTAGCCTCTCTCGATTTTGTACTTAGAAAAAATCCAAATTTTTTTTTTTTTTTTTTCCGTTTTTTTTCTAAGTGTCTGATCGAGAGAAGGAAAAAGAGGTGATTTTTAGCCTCTCTCGATTTTGTACTTAGAAAAAATCCAAATTTTTTTTTTTTTTTTTTTTCTTTTTCTAAGTGTCCGATCGAGAGAAGGAAAAAGAGGTGATTTTTAGCCTCTCTCGATTTTGTACTTAGAAAAAAATCCCAATTTTTTATTTTTTTTTTCCGTTTTTTTTCTAAGTGTCTGATCGAGAGAAGGAAAAAGAGGTGATTTTTAACCTCTCTCGATTTTGTACTTAGAAAAAATCCAAATTTTTTTTTTTTTTTTTCCGTTTTTTTTCTAAGTGTCTGATCGAGAGAAGGAAAAAGAGGTGATTTTTAGCCTCTCTCGATTTTGTACTTAGAAAAAATCCAATTTTTTTTTTTTTTTTTTTTTTTTTTCTAAGTGTCCGATCGAGAGAAGGAAAAAGAGGTGATTTTTAGCCTCTCTCGATTTTGTACTTAGAAAAAATCCAAATTGTTTTTTTTTTTTTTCCGTTTTTTTTCTAAGTGTCTGATCGAGAGAAGGAAAAAGAGGTGATTTTTAGCCTCTCTCGATTTTGTACTTAGAAAAAATCCAAATTTTTTTTTTTTTTTTTTTTCTTTTTCTAAGTGTCCGATCGAGAGAAGGAAAAAGAGGTGATTTTTAGCCTCTCTCGATTTTGTACTTAGAAAAAATCCCAATTTTTTTTTTTTTTTTTCCGTTTTTTTTCTAAGTGTCTGATCGAGAGAAGGAAAAAGAGGTGATTTTTAGCCTCTCTCGATTTTGTACTTAGAAAAAATCCAAATTTTTTTTTTTTTTTTTCCGTTTTTTTTCTAAGTGTCTGATCGAGAGAAGGAAAAAGAGGTGATTTTTAGCCTCTCTCGATTTTGTACTTAGAAAAAATCCAATTTTTTTTTTTTTTTTTTTTTTTTTTCTAAGTGTCCGATCGAGAGAAGGAAAAAGAGGTGATTTTTAGCCTCTCTCGATTTTGTACTTAGAAAAAATCCAAATTGTTTTTTTTTTTTTTTCCGTTTTTTTTCTAAGTGTCTGATCGAGAGAAGGAAAAAGAGGTGATTTTTAGCCTCTCTCGATTTTGTACTTAGAAAAAATCCAAATTTTTTTTTTTTTTTTTTTTTTTTTTTTTTTTTTTCTAAGTGTCCGATCGAGAGAAGGAAAAAGAGGTGATTTTTAGCCTCTCTCGATTTTGTACTTAGAAAAAATCCAAATTTTTTTTTTTTTTTTTCTGTTTTTTTTCTAAGTGTCTGATCGAGAGAAGGAAAAAGAGGTGATTTTTAGCCTCTCTCGATTTTGTACTTAGAAAAAATCCAAATTTTTTTTTTTTTTTTCCGTTTTTTTTCTAAGTGTCTGATCGAGAGAAGGAAAAAGAGGTGATTTTTAGCCTCTCTCGATTTTGTACTTAGAAAAAATCCAAATTTTTTTTTTTTTTTTTTTTTTTTTTTCTAAGTGTCCGATCGAGAGAAGGAAAAAGAGGTGATTTTTAGCCTCTCTCGATGTTGTACTTAGAAAAAATCCAATTTTTTTTTTTTTTTTTTCCGTTTTTTTTCTAAGTGTCTGATCGAGAGAAGGAAAAAGAGGTGATTTTTAGCCTCTCTCGATTTTGTACTTAGAAAAAATCCAAATTTTTTTTTTTTTTTTTCCGTTTTTTTTCTAAGTGTCTGATCGAGAGAAGGAAAAAGAGGTGATTTTTAGCCTCTCTCGATTTTGTACTTAGAAAAAATCCAATTTTTTTTTTTTTTTTTTCCGTTTTTTTTCTAAGTGTCTGATCGAGAGAAGGAAAAAGAGGTGATTTTTAGCCTCTCTCGATTTTGTACTTAGAAAAAATCCAAATTTTTTTTTTTTTTTTTCCGTTTTTTTTCTAAGTGTCTGATCGAGAGAAGGAAAAAGAGGTGATTTTTAGCCTCTCTCGATTTTGTACTTAGAAAAAATCCAAATTTTTTTTTTTTTTTTTTCCGTTTTTTTTCTAAGTGTCTGATCGAGAGAAGGAAAAAGAGGTGATTTTTAGCCTCTCTCGATTTTGTACTTAGAAAAAATCCAATTTTTTTTTTTTTTTTCTTTTTTTTCTAAGTGTCCGATCGAGAGAAGGAAAAAGAGGTGATTTTTAGCCTCTCTCGATTTTGTACTTAGAAAAAATCCAAATTTTTTTTTTTTTTTTTTCCGTTTTTTTTCTAAGTGTCTGATCGAGAGAAGGAAAAAGAGGTGATTTTTAGCCTCTCTCGATTTTGTACTTAGAAAAAAATCCAATTTTTTTTTTTTTTTTTTTTTTTTTTAAGTGTCCGATCGAGAGAAGGAAAAAGAGGTGATTTTTAGCCTCTCTCGATTTTGTACTTAGAAAAAATCCAAATTTTTTTTTTTTTTTTTTCCGTTATTTTTCTAAGTGTCTGATCGAGAGAAGGAAAAAGAGGTGATTTTTAGCCTCTCTCGATTTTGTACTTAGAAAAAATCCAAATTTTTTTTTTTTTTTTTTTTTTTTTTCTAAGTGTCCGATCGAGAGAAGGAAAAAGAGGTGATTTTTAGCCTCTCTCGATTTTGTACTTAGAAAAAATCCAAATTTTTTTTTTTTTTTTTTTCAGTTTTTTTTCAAAGTGTCTGATCGAGAGAAGGAAAAAGAGGTGATTTTTAGCCTCTCTCGATTTTGTACTTAGAAAAAATCCAAATTTTTATTTTTTTTTTTTTTTTTTTTCTAAGTGTCCGATCGAGAGAAGGAAAAAGAGGTGATTTTTAGCCTCTCTCGATTTTGTACTTAGAAAAAATCCAATTTTTTTTTTTTTTTTTTCCGTTTTTTTTTCTAAGTGTCTGATCGAGAGAAGGAAAAAGAGGTGATTTTTAGCCTCTCTCGATTTTGTACTTAGAAAAAATCCAAATTTTTTTTTTTTTTTTTTTTTTTTTTCTAAGTGTCCGATCGAGAGAAGGAAAAAGAGGTGATTTTTAGCCTCTCTCGATTTTGTACTTAGAAAAAATCCAAATTTTTTTTTTTTTTTTTTTCGTTTTTTTTCTAAGTGTCTGATCGAGAGAAGGAAAAAGAGGTGATTTTTAGCCTCTCTCGATTTTGTACTTAGAAAAAATCCAATTTTTTTTTTTTTTTTTTTTTTTTTTCTAAGTGTCCGATCGAGAGAAGGAAAAAGAGGTGATTTTTAGCCTCTCTCGATTTTGTACTTAGAAAAAATCCAAATTTTTTTTTTTTTTTTTTCCGTTTTTTTTCTAAGTGTCTGATCGAGAGAAGGAAAAAGAGGTGATTTTTAGCCTCTCTCGATTTTGTACTTAGAAAAAATCCAAATTTTTTTTTTTTTTTTTTTTTTTTTTCTAAGTGTCCGATCGAGAGAAGGAAAAAGAGGTGATTTTTAGCCTCTCTCGATTTTGTACTTAGAAAAAATCCAAATTTTTTTTTTTTTTTTTCCGTTTTTTTTCTAAGTGTCTGATCGAGAGAAGGAAAAAGAGGTGATTTTTAGCCTCTCTCGATTTTGTACTTAGAAAAAATCCAAATTTTTTTTTTTTTTTTTTTTTTTTTTCTAAGTGTCCGATCGAGAGAAGGAAAAAGAGGTGATTTTTAGCCTCTCTCGATGTTGTACTTAGAAAAAATCCAAATTTTTTTTTTTTTTTTTCCGTTTTTTTTCTAAGTGTCTGATCGAGAGAAGGAAAAAGAGGTGATTTTTAGCCTCTCTCGATTTTGTACTTAGAAAAAATCCAATTTTTTTTTTTTTTTTCCCGTTTTTTTTCTAAGTGTCTGATCGAGAGAAGGAAAAAGAGGTGATTTTTAGCCTCTCTCGATTTTGTACTTAGAAAAAATCCAATTTTTTTTTTTTTTTTTTCCGTTTTTTTTCTAAGTGTCTGATCGAGAGAAGGAAAAAGAGGTGATTTTTAGCCTCTCTCGATTTTGTACTTAGAAAAAAATCCAAATTTTTTTTTTTTTTTTTCCGTTTTTTTTCTAAGTGTCTGATCGAGAGAAGGAAAAAGAGGTGATTTTTAGCCTCTCTCGATTTTGTACTTAGAAAAAATCCAAATTTTTTTTTTTTTTTTTTCCGTTTTTTTTCTAAGTGTCTGATCGAGAGAAGGAAAAAGAGGTGATTTTTAGCCTCTCTCGATTTTGTACTTAGAAAAAATCCAATTTTTTTTTTTTTTTTTTTTTTTTCTAAGTGTCCGATCGAGAGAAGGAAAAAGAGGTGATTTTTAGCCTCTCTCGATTTTGTACTTAGAAAAAATCCAAATTTTTTTTTTTTTTTTTTCCGTTTTTTTTTCTAAGTGTCTGATCGAGAGAAGGAAAAAGAGGTGATTTTTAGCCTCTCTCGATTTTGTACTTAGAAAAAATCCAAATTTATTTTATTTTATTTTATTTTTTTCTAAGTGTCCGATCGAGAGAAGGAAAAAGAGGTGATTTTTAGCCTCTCTCGATTTTGTACTTAGAAAAAATCCAAATTTTTTTTTTTTTTTTTCTGTTTTTTTTCTAAGTGTCTGATCGAGAGAAGGAAAAAGAGGTGATTTTTAGCCTCTCTCGATTTTGTACTTAGAAAAAATCCAATTTTTTTTTTTTTTTTCCGTTTTTTTTCTAAGTGTCTGATCGAGAGAAGGAAAAAGAGGTGATTTTTAGCCTCTCTCGATTTTGTACTTAGAAAAAATCCAAATTTTTTTTTTTTTTTTTCTTTTTTTTTTCTAAGTGTCCTGATCGAGAGAAGGAAAAAGAGGTGATTTTTAGCCTCTCTCGATTTTGTACTTAGAAAAAATCCAAATTTTTTTTTTTTTTTTTCTGTTTTTTTCTAAGTGTCTGATCGAGAGAAGGAAAAAGAGGTGATTTTTAGCCTCTCTCGATTTTGTACTTAGAAAAAATCCAAATTTTTTTTTTTTTTTTTATTTTTTTCTAAGTGTCCGATCGAGAGAAGGAAAAAGAGGTGATTTTTAGCCTCTCTCGATTTTGTACTTAGAAAAAATCCAAATTTTTTTTTTTTTTTTTCCGTTTTTTTCTAAGTGTCTGATCGAGAGAAGGAAAAAGAGGTGATTTTTAGCCTCTCTCGATTTTGTACTTAGAAAAAATCCAAATTTTTTTTTTTTTTTTCGTTTTTTTCTAAGTGTCTGATCGAGAGAAGGAAAAAGAGGTGATTTTTAGCCTCTCTCGATTTTGTACTTAGAAAAAATCCAATTTTTTTTTTTTTTTTTTTTTTTTCTAAGTGTCCTGATCGAGAGAAGGAAAAAGAGGTGATTTTTAGCCTCTCTCGATTTTGTACTTAGAAAAAATCCAAATTTTTTTTTTTTTTTTTTCCGTTTTTTTTCTAAGTGTCTGATCGAGAGAAGGAAAAAGAGGTGATTTTTAGCCTCTCTCGATTTTGTACTTAGAAAAAATCCAAATTTTTTTTTTTTTTTTTCTTTTTTTTTCTAAGTGTCCGATCGAGAGAAGGAAAAAGAGGTGATTTTTAGCCTCTCTCGATTTTGTACTTAGAAAAAATCCAAATTTTTTTTTTTTTTTTTCCGTTTTTTTTCTAAGTGTCTGATCGAGAGAAGGAAAAAGAGGTGATTTTTAGCCTCTCTCGATTTTGTACTTAGAAAAAAATCCAATTTTTTTTTTTTTTTTTTTTTTTTCTAAGTGTCCGATCGAGAGAAGGAAAAAGAGGTGATTTTTAGCCTCTCTCGATTTTGTACTTAGAAAAAATCCAAATTTTTTTTTTTTTTTTTCCGTTTTTTTTCTAAGTGTCTGATCG
>NW_026908228.1:0-37904 GCF_033978785.1 Entelurus aequoreus
GGTGATTTTTAGCCTCTCTCGATTTTGTACTTAGAAAAAATCCAAATTTTTTTTTTTTTTTTTTTCCGTTTTTTTTCTAAGTGTCTGATCGAGAGAAGGAAAAAGAGGTGATTTTTAGCCTCTCTCGATTTTGTACTTAGAAAAAATCCAAATTTTTTTTTTTTTTTTTTCCGTTTTTTTCTAAGTGTCTGATCGAGAGAAGGAAAAAGAGGTGATTTTTAGCCTCTCTCGATTTTGTACTTAGAAAAAATCCAAATTTTTTAATTTTTTTTTTCCGTTTTTTTTCTAAGTGTCTGATCGAGAGAAGGAAAAAGAGGTGATTTTTAGCCTCTCTCGATTTTGTACTTAGAAAAAATCCAAATTTTTTTTTTTTTTTTTCCGTTTTTTTTCTAAGTGTCTGATCGAGAGAAGGAAAAAGAGGTGATTTTTAGCCTCTCTCGATTTTGTACTTAGAAAAAATCCAAATTTTTTATTTTTTTTTTTCGTTTTTTTTCTAAGTGTCTGATCGAGAGAAGGAAAAAGAGGTGATTTTTAGCCTCTCTCGATTTTGTACTTAGAAAAAATCCAATTTTTTTTTTTTTTTCCGTTTTTTTTCTAAGTGTCTGATCGAAAGAAGGAAAAAGAGGTGATTTTTAGCCTCTCTCGATTTTGTACTTAGAAAAAATCCTAATTTTTTTTTTTTTTTTTTCCGTTTTTTTTCTAAGTGTGTGATCGAGAGAAGGAAAAAGAGGTGATTTTTAGCCTCTCTCGATTTTGTACTTAGAAAAAATCCAATTTATTTTTATTTTTTTTATTTTTTTTTTCTTAGTGTCTGATCGAGAGAAGGAAAAAGAGGTGATTTTTAGCCTCTCTCGATTTTGTACTTAGAAAAAATCCAAATTTTTTTTTTTTTTTTTCCCGTTTTTTTTCTAAGTGTCTGATCGAGAGAAGGAAAAAGAGGTGATTTTTAGCCTCTCTCGATTTTGTACTTAGAAAAAATCCAAATTTTTTTTTTTTTTTTTTCCGTTTTTTTTCTAAGTGTCTGATCGAGAGAAGGAAAAAGAGGTGATTTTTAGCCTCTCTCGATTTTGTACTTAGAAAAAATCCAAATTTTTTTTTTTTTTTTTCCGTTTTTTTTCTAAGTGTCTGATCGAGAGAAGGAAAAAGAGGTGATTTTTAGCCTCTCTCGATTTTGTACTTAGAAAAAATCCAAATTTTTTTTGTTTTTTTTTCCGTTTTTTTTCTAAGTGTCTGATCGAGAGAAGGAAAAAGAGGTGATTTTTAGCCTCTCTCGATTTTGTACTTAAAAAAATCCAAAATTTTTTATTTTTTTTTTCAGTTTTTTTTCTAAGTGTCTGATCGAGAGAAGGAAAAAGAGGTGATTTTTAGCCTCTCTCGATTTTGTACTCAGAAAAAATCCAAAATTATTATTTTTTTTTTTCAGTTTTTTTTCTAAGTGTCTGATCGAGAGAAGGAAAAAGAGGTGATTTTTAGCCTCTCTCGATTTTGTACTTAGAAAAAATCCAAATATTTTTTTTTTTTTTCCGTTTTTTTTCTAAGTGTCTGATCGAGAGAAGGAAAAAGAGGTGATTTTTAGCCTCTCTCGATTTTGTACTTAGAAAAAATCCAAAATTATTTTTTTTTTTTTTCAGTTTTTTTTCTAAGTGTCTGATCGAGAGAAGGAAAAAGAGGTGATTTTTAGCCTCTCTCAATTTTGTACTTAGAAAAAATCCAAAATTATTATTTTTTTTTTTCAGTTTTTTTTCTAAGTGTCTGATCGAGAGAAGGAAAAAGAGGTGATCTTTAGCCTCTCTCGATTTTGTACTTAGAAAAAATCCAAATTTTTTTTGTTTTTTTTTCCGTTTTTTTTCTAAGTGTCTGATCGAGAGAAGGAAAAAGAGGTGATTTTTAGCCTCTCTCGATTTTGTACTTAGAAAAAATCCAAAATTTTTTTTTTTTTTTCAGTTTTTTTTCTAAGTGTCTGATCGAGAGAAGGAAAAAGAGGTGATTTTTAGCCTCTCTCGATTTTGTACTTAGAAAAAATCCAATTTTTTTTTTTTTTTTTCCCGTTTTTTTTCTAAGTGTCTGATCGAGAGAAGGAAAAAGAGGTGATTTTTAGCCTCTCTCGATTTTGTACTTAGAAAAAATCCAATTTTTTTTTTTTTTTTTCATTTTTTTTTCTAAGTGTCTGATCGAGAGAAGGAAAAAGAGGTGATTTTTAGCCTCTCTCGATTTTGTACTTAGAAAAAATCCAAATGTTTTTTTTTTTTTTTTTCCGTTTTTTTTCTAAGTGTCTGATCGAGAGAAGGAAAAAGAGGTGATTTTTAGCCTCTCTCGATTTTGTACTTAGAAAAAATCCAATTTATTTTTTATTTTTTTATTTTTTTTTTCTTAGTGTCTGATCGAGAGAAGGAAAAAGAGGTGATTTTTAGCCTCTCTCGATTTTGTACTTAGAAAAAATCCAAATTTTTTTATTTTTTTTCCGTTTTTTTTCTAAGTGTCTGATCTAGAGAAGGAAAAAGAGGTGATTTTTAGCCTCTCTCGATTTTGTACTTAGAAAAAATCCAATTTTTTTTTTTTTTTTTCTTTTTTTTTTCTTAGTGTCTGATCGAGAGAAGGAAAAAGAGGTGATTTTTAGCCTCTCTCGATTTTGTACTTAAAAAAAATCCAAAATTTTATTTTTTTTTTTCAGTTTTTTTTTAAGTGTCTGATCGAGAGAAGGAAAAAGAGGTGATTTTTAGCCTCTCTCGATTTTGTACTTAGAAAAAATCCAAATTTTTTTTTTTTTTTTTCCGTTTTTTTTCTAAGTGTCTGATCGAGAGAAGGAAAAAGAGGTGATTTTTAGCCTCTCTCGATTTTGTACTTAGAAAAAATCCAAATTTTTTTTTTTTTTTTTTCCGTTTTTTTTCTAAGTGTCTGATCGAGAGAAGGAAAAAGAGGTGATTTTTAGCCTCTCTCGATTTTGTACTTAGAAAAAATCCAAATTTTTTTTTTTTTTTTCCGTTTTTTTTCTAAGTGTCTGATCGAGAGAAGGAAAAAGAGGTGATTTTTAGCCTCTCTCGATTTTGTACTTAGAAAAAATCCAATTTTTTTTTTTTTTTTCATTTTTTTTTCTAAGTGTCTGATCGAGAGAAGGAAAAAGAGGTGATTTTTAGCCTCTCTCGATTTTGTACTTAGAAAAAATCCAAAATTTTTTTTTTTTTTTCAGTTTTTTTTCTAAGTGTCTGATCGAGAGAAGGAAAAAGAGGTGATCTTTAGCCTCTCTCGATTTTGTACTTAGAAAAAATCCAAATTTTTTTTTTTTTTTTTCCGTTTTTTTCTAAGTGTCTGATCGAGAGAAGGAAAAAGAGGTGATTTTTAGCCTCTCTCGATTTTGTACTTAGAAAAAATCCAAATTTTTTTTTTTTTTTTTTCCGTTTTTTTTCTAAGTGTCTGATCGAGAGAAGGAAAAAGAGGTGATTTTTAGCCTCTCTCGATTTTGTACTTAGAAAAAATCCAAATTTTTTTTTTTTTTTTTCGTTTTTTTTCTAAGTGTCTGATCGAGAGAAGGAAAAAGAGGTGATTTTTAGCCTCTCTCGATTTTGTACTTAGAAAAAATCCAATTTTTTTTTTTTTTTCCGTTTTTTTTCTAAGTGTCTGATCGAGAGAAGGAAAAAGAGGTGATTTTTAGCCTCTCTCGATTTTGTACTTAGAAAAAATCCAAATTTTTTTTTTTTTTTTTCCGTTTTTTTTCTAAGTGTCTGATCGAGAGAAGGAAAAAGAGGTGATTTTTAGCCTCTCTCGATTTTGTACTTAGAAAAAATCCAATTTTTTTTTTTTTTTTTTTCCGTTTTTTTTCTAAGTGTCTGATCGAGAGAAGGAAAAAGAGGTGATTTTTAGCCTCTCTCGATTTTGTACTTAAAAAAATCCAAATTTATTTATTTTTTTTTTCAGTTTTTTTTCTAAGTGTCTGATCGAGAGAAGGAAAAAGAGGTGATTTTTAGCCTCTCTCGATTTTGTACTTAGAAAAAATCCAAATTTTTTTTTTTTTTTTTCCCGTTTTTTTTCTAAGTGTCTGATCGAGAGAAGGAAAAAGAGGTGATTTTTAGCCTCTCTCGATTTTGTACTTAGAAAAAATCCAATTTTTTTTTTTTTTTTTTCCGTTTTTTTTCTAAGTGTCTGATCGAGAGAAGGAAAAAGAGGTGATTTTTAGCCTCTCTCGATTTTGTACTTAGAAAAAATCCAAATTTTTTTTTTTTTTTTTTCCGTTTTTTTTCTAAGTGTCTGATCGAGAGAAGGAAAAAGAGGTGATTTTTAGCCTCTCTCGATTTTGTACTTAGAAAAAATCCAAATTTTTTTTGTTTTTTTTTCCGTTTTTTTTCTAAGTGTCTGATCGAGAGAAGGAAAAAGAGGTGATTTTTAGCCTCTCTCGATTTTGTACTTAGAAAAAATCCAAAATTTTTTTTTTTTTTTCAGTTTTTTTTCTAAGTGTCTGATCGAGAGAAGGAAAAAGAGGTGATTTTTAGCCTCTCTCGATTTTGTACTTAGAAAAAATCCAAATTTTTTTTTTTTTTTTCCCGTTTTTTTTCTAAGTGTCTGATCGAGAGAAGGAAAAAGAGGTGATTTTTAGCCTCTCTCGATTTTGTACTTAGAAAAAATCCAATTTTTTTTTTTTTTTTCTTTTTTTTTCTAAGTGTCTGATCGAGAGAAGGAAAAAGAGGTGATTTTTAGCCTCTCTCGATTTTGTACTTAGAAAAAATCCAAATTTTTTTTTTTTTTTTTTTCCGTTTTTTTTCTAAGTGTCTGATCGAGAGAAGGAAAAGAGGTGATTTTTAGCCTCTCTCGATTTTGTACTTAGAAAAAATCCAATTTATTTTTTTTTTTTTCTTTTTTTTTTCTTAGTGTCTGATCGAGAGAAGGAAAAAGAGGTGATTTTTAGCCTCTCTCGATTTTGTACTTAGAAAAAATCCAAATTTTTTTATTTTTTTTCCGTTTTTTTTCTAAGTGTCTGATCTAGAGAAGGAAAAAGAGGTGATTTTTAGCCTCTCTCGATTTTGTACTTAGAAAAAATCCAATTGTTTTTGTTTTTTTTCATTTTTTTTCTAAGTGTCTGATCGAGAGAAGGAAAAAGAGGTGATTTTTAGCCTCTCTCGATTTTGTACTTAAAAAAAATCCAAAATTTTATTTTTTTTTTTTCAGTTTTTTTTCTAAGTGTCTGATCGAGAGAAGGAAAAAGAGGTGATTTTTAGCCTCTCTCGATTTTGTACTTAGAAAAAATCCAAATTTTTTTTTTTTTTTTTTCCGTTTTTTTTTCTAAGTGTCTGATCGAGAGAAGGAAAAAGAGGTGATTTTTAGCCTCTCTCGATTTTGTACTTAGAAAAAATCCAAATTTTTTTTTTTTTTTTTTCCGTTTTTTTTCTAAGTGTCTGATCGAGAGAAGGAAAAAGAGGTGATTTTTAGCCTCTCTCGATTTTGTACTTAGAAAAAATCCAAATTATTTTTTTTTTTTTTCCGTTTTTTTTCTAAGTGTCTGATCGAGAGAAGGAAAAAGAGGTGATTTTTAGCCTCTCTCGATTTTGTACTTAGAAAAAATCCAATTTTTTTTTTTTTTTTTTCATTTTTTTTTCTAAGTGTCTGATCGAGAGAAGGAAAAAGAGGTGATTTTTAGCCTCTCTCGATTTTGTACTTAGAAAAAATCCAAAATTATTATTTTTTTTTTTCAGTTTTTTTTCTAAGTGTCTGATCGAGAGAAGGAAAAAGAGGTGATCTTTAGCCTCTCTCGATTTTGTACTTAGAAAAAATCCAAATTTTTTTTTTTTTTTTCCGTTTTTTTTCTAAGTGTCTGATCGAGAGAAGGAAAAAGAGGTGATTTTTAGCCTCTCTCGATTTTGTACTTAGAAAAAATCCAAATTTTTTTTTTTTTTTTTTCCGTTTTTTTTCTAAGTGTCTGATCGAGAGAAGGAAAAAGAGGTGATTTTTAGCCTCTCTCGATTTTGTACTTAGAAAAAATCCAAATTTTTTATTTTTTTTTTTCCGTTTTTTTTCTAAGTGTCTGATCGAGAGAAGGAAAAAGAGGTGATTTTTAGCCTCTCTCGATTTTGTACTTAGAAAAAATCCAAAATTTTTTTTTTTTTTTCCGTTTTTTTTGTAAGTGTCTGATCGAGAGAAGGAAAAAGAAGTGATTTTTAGCCTCTCTCGATTTTGTACTTAGAAAAAATCCAATTTTTTTTTTTTTTTTTTTTCCGTTTTTTTCTAAGTGTCTGATCGAGAGAAGGAAAAAGAGGTGATTTTTAGCCTCTCTCGATTTTGTACTTAGAAAAAATCCAAATTTTTTTTTTTTTTTTCCCGTTTTTTTCTAAGTGTCTGATCGAGAGAAGGAAAAAGAGGTGATTTTTAGCCTCTCTCGATTTTGTACTTAAAAAAAATCCTAATTTTTTTTTTTTTTTTTTTCCGTTTTTTTTCTAAGTGTCTGATCGAGAGAAGGAAAAAGAGGTGATTTTAGCCTCTCTCGATTTTGTACTTAGAAAAAATCCAATTTTTTTTTTTTTTTTTCATTTTTTTTTCTAAGTGTCTGATCGAGAGAAGGAAAAAGAGGTGATTTTTAGCCTCTCTCGATTTTGTACTTAGAAAAAATCCAAATTTTTTTTTTTTTTTTTTCCGTTTTTTTTCTAAGTGTCTGATCGAGAGAAGGAAAAAGAGGTGATTTTTAGCCTCTCTCGATTTTGTACTTAGAAAAAATCCAATTTTTTTTTTTTTTTTTTCTTTTTTTTTTCTTAGTGTCTGATCGAGAGAAGGAAAAAGAGGTGATTTTTAGCCTCTCTCGATTTTGTACTTAGAAAAAATCCAAATTTTTTTATTTTTTTTTCCGTTTTTTTTCTAAGTGTC
This sequence comes from Entelurus aequoreus, assembly GCF_033978785.1. Taxonomy (NCBI): domain Eukaryota; kingdom Metazoa; phylum Chordata; class Actinopteri; order Syngnathiformes; family Syngnathidae; genus Entelurus; species Entelurus aequoreus. The sequence continues at coordinate 6,844 of NW_026908228.1, forward strand.
TGATCTAGAGAAGGAAAAAGAGGTGATTTTTAGCCTCTCTCGATTTTGTACTTAGAAAAAATCCAATTTTTTTTTTTTTTTTTTCATTTTTTTTTCTAAGTGTCTGATCGAGAGAAGGAAAAAGAGGTGATTTTTAGCCTCTCTCGATTTTGTACTTAAAAAAAATCCAAAATTTTATTTTTTTTTTTCAGTTTTTTTCTAAGTGTCTGATCGAGAGAAGGAAAAAGAGGTGATTTTTAGCCTCTCTCGATTTTGTACTTAGAAAAAATCCAATTTTTTTTTTTTTTTTTCCGTTTTTTTTCTAAGTGTCTGATCGAGAGAAGGAAAAAGAGGTGATTTTTAGCCTCTCTCGATTTTGTACTTAGAAAAAATCCAATTTTTTTTTTTTTTTTTTTCCGTTTTTTTTCTAAGTGTCTGATCGAGAGAAGGAAAAAGAGGTGATTTTTAGCCTCTCTCGATTTTGTACTTAGAAAAAATCCAAATTTTTTTTTTTTTTTTTCCGTTTTTTTTCTAAGTGTCTGATCGAGAGAAGGAAAAAGAGGTGATTTTTAGCCTCTCTCGATTTTGTACTTAAAAAAATCCAAAATTTTTTATTTTTTTTTTCAGTTTTTTTTCTAAGTGTCTGATCGAGAGAAGGAAAAAGAGGTGATTTTTAGCCTCTCTCGATTTTGTACTTAGAAAAAATCCAAAATTATTATTTTTTTTTTTCAGTTTTTTTTCTAAGTGTCTGATCGAGAGAAGGAAAAAGAGGTGATTTTTAGCCTCTCTCGATTTTGTACTTAGAAAAAATCCAAATTTTTTTTTTTTTTTTTTCCGTTTTTTTTCTAAGTGTCTGATCGAGAGAAGGAAAAAGAGGTGATTTTTAGCCTCTCTCGATTTTGTACTTAGAAAAAATCCAATTTTTTTTTTTTTTTTTTCTTTTTTTTTCTAAGTGTCTGATCGAGAGAAGGAAAAAGAGGTGATTTTTAGCCTCTCTCGATTTTGTACTTAGAAAAAATCCAAAATTTTTTTTTTTTTTTTCAGTTTTTTTTCTAAGTGTCTGATCGAGAGAAGGAAAAAGAGGTGATCTTTAGCCTCTCTCGATTTTGTACTTAGAAAAAATCCAATTTTTTTTTTTTTTTTTTCAGTTTTTTTTCTAAGTGTCTGACCGAGAGAAGGAAAAAGAGGTGATTTTTAGCCTCTCTCGATTTTGTACTTAGAAAAAATCCAAATTTTTTTTTTTTTTTTTTCAGTTTTTTTTCTAAGTGTCTGATCGAGAGAAGGAAAAAGAGGTGATCTTTAGCCTCTCTCGATTTTGTACTTAGAAAAAATCCAAATTTGTTTTTTTTTTTTTCCGTTTTTTTTCTAAGTGTCTGATCGAGAGAAGGAAAAAGAGGTGATTTTTAGCCTCTCTCGATTTTGTACTTAGAAAAAATCCAAATTTTTTTTTTTTTTTTCCCGTTTTTTTTCTAAGTGTCTGATCGAGAGAAGGAAAAAGAGGTGATTTTTAGCCTCTCTCGATTTTGTACTTAAAAAAATCCAAATTTATTTAATTTTTTTTTCAGTTTTTTTTCTAAGTGTCTGATCGAGAGAAGGAAAAAGAGGTGATTTTTAGCCTCTCTCGATTTTGTACTTAGAAAAAATCCAAATTTTTTTTTTTTTTTTCCCGTTTTTTTTCTAAGTGTCTGATCGAGAGAAGGAAAAAGAGGTGATTTTAGCCTCTCTCGATTTTGTACTTAGAAAAAATCCAATTTTTTTTTTTTTTTTTTCCGTTTTTTTTCTAAGTGTCTGATCGAGAGAAGGAAAAAGAGGTGATTTTTAGCCTCTCTTGATTTTGTACTTAGAAAAAATCCAAATTTTTTTTTTTTTTTTTCCGTTTTTTTTCTAAGTGTCTGATCGAGAGAAGGAAAAAGAGGTGATTTTTAGCCTCTCTCGATTTTGTACTTAGAAAAAATCCAAATTTTTTTTGTTTTTTTTTCCGTTTTTTTCTAAGTGTCTGATCGAGAGAAGGAAAAAGAGGTGATTTTTAGCCTCTCTCGATTTTGTACTTAGAAAAAATCCAAAATTTTTTTTTTTTTTTTCAGTTTTTTTTCTAAGTGTCTGATCGAGAGAAGGAAAAAGAGGTGATTTTTAGCCTCTCTCGATTTTGTACTTAGAAAAAATCCAATTTTTTTTTTTTTTTTTTCCCGTTTTTTTTCTAAGTGTCTGATCGAGAGAAGGAAAAAGAGGTGATTTTTAGCCTCTCTCGATTTTGTACTTAGAAAAAATCCAATTTTTTTTTTTTTTTTCTTTTTTTTTTCTAAGTGTCTGATCGAGAGAAGGAAAAAGAGGTGATTTTTAGCCTCTCTCGATTTTGTACTTGGAAAAAATCCAAATTTTTTTTTTTTTTTTTTCCGTTTTTTTTCTAAGTGTCTGATCGAGAGAAGGAAAAAGAGGTGATTTTTAGCCTCTCTCGATTTTGTACTTAGAAAAAATCCAATTTATTTTTTATTTTTTTATTTTTTTTTTCTTAGTGTCTGATCGAGAGAAGGAAAAAGAGGTGATTTTTAGCCTCTCTCGATTTTGTACTTAGAAAAAATCCAAATTTTTTTATTTTTTTTTCCGTTTTTTTTCTAAGTGTCTGATCTAGAGAAGGAAAAAGAGGTGATTTTTAGCCTCTCTCGATTTTGTACTTAGAAAAAATCCAATTTTTTTTTTTTTTTTTTCATTTTTTTTTCTAAGTGTCTGATCGAGAGAAGGAAAAAGAGGTGATTTTTAGCCTCTCTCGATTTTGTACTTAAAAAAAATCCAAAATTTTATTTTTTTTTTTCAGTTTTTTTTCTAAGTGTCTGATCGAGAGAAGGAAAAAGAGGTGATTTTTAGCCTCTCTCGATTTTGTACTTAGAAAAAATCCAAATTTTTTTTTTTTTTTTTTCCGTTTTTTTTCTAAGTGTCTGATCGAGAGAAGGAAAAAGAGGTGATTTTTAGCCTCTCTCGATTTTGTACTTAGAAAAAATCCAAATTTTTTTTTTTTTTTTTTCCGTTTTTTTTCTATGTGTCTGATCGAGAGAAGGAAAAAGAGGTGATTTTTAGCCTCTCTCGATTTTGTACTTAGAAAAAATCCAATTTTTTTTTTTTTTTTTTCCGTTTTTTTTCTAAGTGTCTGATCGAGAGAAGGAAAAAGAGGTGATTTTTAGCCTCTCTCGATTTTGTACTTAGAAAAAATCCAATTTTTTTTTTTTTTTTTCTTTTTTTTTTCTAAGTGTCTGATCGAGAGAAGGAAAAAGAGGTGATTTTTAGCCTCTCTCGATTTTGTACTTAGAAAAAATCCAAAATTATTTTTTTTTTTTTCAGTTTTTTTTCTAAGTGTCTGATCGAGAGAAGGAAAAAGAGGTGATCTTTAGCCTCTCTCGATTTTGTACTTAGAAAAAATCCAATTTTTTTTTTTTTTTTTCCGTTTTTTTTCTAAGTGTCTGATCGAGAGAAGGAAAAAGAGGTGATTTTTAGCCTCTCTCGATTTTGTACTTAGAAAAAATCCAAATTTTTTTTTTTTTTTTTCCGTTTTTTTTCTAAGTGTCTGATCGAGAGAAGGAAAAAGAGGTGATTTTTAGCCTCTCTCGATTTTGTACTTAGAAAAAATCCAATTTTTTTTTTTTTTTTTTCCCGTTTTTTTTCTAAGTGTCTGATCGAGAGAAGGAAAAAGAGGTGATTTTTAGCCTCTCTCGATTTTGTACTTAGAAAAAATCCAAAATTTTTTTTTTTTTTTTTTTCCGTTTTTTTTCTAAGTGTCTGATCGAGAGAAGGAAAAAGAGGTGATTTTTAGCCTCTCTCGATTTTGTACTTAGAAAAAATCCAAATTTTTTAATTTTTTTTTTCCGTTTTTTTTCTAAGTGTCTGATCGAGAGAAGGAAAAAGAGGTGATTTTTAGCCTCTCTCGATTTTGTACTTAGAAAAAATCCAAATTTTTTTTTTTTTTTTTCCGTTTTTTTTCTAAGTGTCTGATCGAGAGAAGGAAAAAGAGGTGATTTTTAGCCTCTCTCGATTTTGTACTTAGAAAAAATCCAAATTTTTTTTTTTTTTTTTTTCGTTTTTTTTCTAAGTGTCTGATCGAGAGAAGGAAAAAGAGGTGATTTTTAGCCTCTCTCGATTTTGTACTTAGAAAAAATCCAATTTTTTTTTTTTTTTCCGTTTTTTTTCTAAGTGTCTGATCGAGAGAAGGAAAAAGAGGTGATTTTTAGCCTCTCTCGATTTTGTACTTAGAAAAAATCCAAATTTTTTTTTTTTTTTTTCCGTTTTTTTTCTAAGTGTCTGATCGAGAGAAGGAAAAAGAGGTGATTTTTAGCCTCTCTCGATTTTGTACTTAGAAAAAATCCAAATTTTTATTTTTTTTTTTCCCGTTTTTTTTCTAAGTGTCTGATCGAGAGAAGGAAAAAGAGGTGATTTTTAGCCTCTCTCGATTTTGTACTTAAAAAAATCCAAATTTATTTATTTTTTTTTTCAGTTTTTTTTCTAAGTGTCTGATCGAGAGAAGGAAAAAGAGGTGATTTTTAGCCTCTCTCGATTTTGTACTTAGAAAAAATCCAAATATTTTTTTTTTTTTTTCCCGTTTTTTTTCTAAGTGTCTGATCGAGAGAAGGAAAAAGAGGTGATTTTTAGCCTCTCTCGATTTTGTACTTAGAAAAAATCCAAATTTTTTTTTTTTTTTTTTCCGTTTTTTTTCTAAGTGTCTGATCGAGAGAAGGAAAAAGAGGTGATTTTTAGCCTCTCTCGATTTTGTACTTAGAAAAAATCCAAATTTTTTTTTTTTTTTTTTCCGTTTTTTTTCTAAGTGTCTGATCGAGAGAAGGAAAAAGAGGTGATTTTTAGCCTCTCTCGATTTTGTACTTAGAAAAAATCCAAATTTTTTTTGTTTTTTTTTCCGTTTTTTTTCTAAGTGTCTGATCGAGAGAAGGAAAAAGAGGTGATTTTTAGCCTCTCTCGATTTTGTACTTAGAAAAAATCCAAATTTTTTTTTTTTTTTTTCAGTTTTTTTTCTAAGTGTCTGATCGAGAGAAGGAAAAAGAGGTGATTTTTAGCCTCTCTCGATTTTGTACTTAGAAAAAATCCAAATTTTTTTTTTTTTTTTCCCGTTTTTTTTCTAAGTGTCTGATCGAGAGAAGGAAAAAGAGGTGATTTTTAGCCTCTCTCGATTTTGTACTTAGAAAAAATCCAATTTTTTTTTTTTTTTTTCATTTTTTTTTCTAAGTGTCTGATCGAGAGAAGGAAAAAGAGGTGATTTTTAGCCTCTCTCGATTTTGTACTTAGAAAAAATTAAAAAAAATTTTTTTTTTTTTTTTCCGTTTTTTTTCTAAGTGTCTGATCGAGAGAAGGAAAAAGAGGTGATTTTTAGCCTCTCTCGATTTTGTACTTAGAAAAAATCCAATTTATTTTTTTTTTTTTTCTTTTTTTTTTCTTAGTGTCTGATCGAGAGAAGGAAAAAGAGGTGATTTTTAGCCTCTCTCGATTTTGTACTTAGAAAAAATCCAAATTTTTTTATTTTTTTTCCCGTTTTTTTTCTAAGTGTCTGATCTAGAGAAGGAAAAAGAGGTGATTTTTAGCCTCTCTCGATTTTGTACTTAGAAAAAATCCAATTTTTTTTTTTTTTTTTTCATTTTTTTTTCTAAGTGTCTGATCGAGAGAAGGAAAAAGAGGTGATTTTTAGCCTCTCTCGATTTTGTACTTAAAAAAAATCCAAAATTTTATTTTTTTTTTTTCAGTTTTTTTTCTAAGTGTCTGATCGAGAGAAGGAAAAAGAGGTGATTTTTAGCCTCTCTCGATTTTGTACTTAGAAAAAATCCAAATTTTTTTTTTTTTTTTTTCCGTTTTTTTTCTAAGTGTCTGATCGAGAGAAGGAAAAAGAGGTGATTTTTAGCCTCTCTCGATTTTGTACTTAGAAAAAATCCAAATTTTTTTTTTTTTTTTTTCCGTTTTTTTTCTAAGTGTCTGATCGAGAGAAGGAAAAAGAGGTGATTTTTAGCCTCTCTCGATTTTGTACTTAGAAAAAATCCAAATTTTTTTTTTTTTTTTTCCGTTTTTTTTCTAAGTGTCTGATCGAGAGAAGGAAAAAGAGGTGATTTTTAGCCTCTCTCGATTTTGTACTTAGAAAAAATCCAATTTTTTTTTTTTTTTTTCATTTTTTTTTCTAAGTGTCTGATCGAGAGAAGGAAAAAGAGGTGATTTTTAGCCTCTCTCGATTTTGTACTTAGAAAAAATCCAAAATTATTATTTTTTTTTTTCAGTTTTTTTTCTAAGTGTCTGATCGAGAGAAGGAAAAAGAGGTGATCTTTAGCCTCTCTCGATTTTGTACTTAGAAAAAATCCAAATTTTATTTTTTTTTTTCCGTTTTTTTTCTAAGTGTCTGATCGAGAGAAGGAAAAAGAGGTGATTTTTAGCCTCTCTCGATTTTGTACTTAGAAAAAATCCAAATTTTTTTTTTTTTTTTTTCCGTTTTTTTTCTAAGTGTCTGATCGAGAGAAGGAAAAAGAGGTGATTTTTAGCCTCTCTCGATTTTGTACTTAGAAAAAATCCAAATTTTTATTTTATTTTTTTCCGTTTTTTTTCTAAGTGTCTGATCGAGAGAAGGAAAAAGAGGTGATTTTTAGCCTCTCTCGATTTTGTACTTAGAAAAAATCCAAATTTTTTTTTTTTTTTTTCCGTTTTTTTTCTAAGTGTCTGATCGAGAGAAGGAAAAAGAGGTGATTTTTAGCCTCTCTCGATTTTGTACTTAGAAAAAATCCAATTTTTTTTTTTTTTTTTTTTCCGTTTTTTTTCTAAGTGTCTGATCGAGAGAAGGAAAAAGAGGTGATTTTTAGCCTCTCTCGATTTTGTACTTAGAAAAAATCCAAATTTTTTTTTTTTTTTTCCCTTTTTTTTTCTAAGTGTCTGATCGAGAGAAGGAAAAAGAGGTGATTTTTAGCCTCTCTCGATTTTGTACTTAGAAAAAATCCTAATTTTTTTTTTTTTTTTTTCCGTTTTTTTTCTAAGTGTCTGATCGAGAGAAGGAAAAAGAGGTGATTTTTAGCCTCTCTCGATTTTGTACTTAGAAAAAATCCAAATTTTTTTTTTTTTTTTTTCCGTTTTTTTTCTAAGTGTCTGATCGAGAGAAGGAAAAAGAGGTGATTTTTAGCCTCTCTCGATTTTGTACTTAGAAAAAATCCAAATTTTTTTTGTTTTTTTTTTCCGTTTTTTTTCTAAGTGTCTGATCGAGAGAAGGAAAAAGAGGTGATTTTTAGCCTCTCTCGATTTTGTACTTAGAAAAAATCCAAAATTTTTTTTTTTTTTTTCAGTTTTTTTTCTAAGTGTCTGATCGAGAGAAGGAAAAAGAGGTGATTTTTAGCCTCTCTCGATTTTGTACTTAGAAAAAATCCAAATTTTTTTTTTTTTTTTTTTCCGTTTTTTTTCTAAGTGTCTGATCGAGAGAAGGAAAAAGAGGTGATTTTTAGCCTCTCTCGATTTTGTACTTAGAAAAAATCCAATTTTTTTTTTTTTTTTTTCTTTTTTTTTTCTTAGTGTCTGATCGAGAGAAGGAAAAAGAGGTGATTTTTAGCCTCTCTCGATTTTGTACTTAGAAAAAATCCAAATTTTTTTATTTTTTTTTCCGTTTTTTTTCTAAGTGTCTGATCTAGAGAAGGAAAAAGAGGTGATTTTTAGCCTCTCTCGATTTTGTACTTAGAAAAAATCCAATTTTTTTTTTTTTTTTTTCATTTTTTTTTCTAAGTGTCTGATCGAGAGAAGGAAAAAGAGGTGATTTTTAGCCTCCCTCGATTTTGTACTTAAAAAAAATCCAAAATTTTTTTTTTTTTTTTTCAGTTTTTTTTCTAAGTGTCTGATCGAGAGAAGGAAAAAGAGGTGATTTTTAGCCTCTCTCGATTTTGTACTTAGAAAAAATCCAAATTTTTTTTTTTTTTTTTTCCGTTTTTTTTCTAAGTGTCTGATCGAGAGAAGGAAAAAGAGGTGATTTTTAGCCTCTCTCGATTTTGTACTTAGAAAAAATCCAATTTTTTTTTTTTTTTTTTTCCGTTTTTTTTCTAAGTGTCTGATCGAGAGAAGGAAAAAGAGGTGATTTTTAGCCTCTCTCGATTTTGTACTTAGAAAAAATCCAAATTTTTTTTTTTTTTTTTTCAGTTTTTTTTCTAAGTGTCTGATCGAGAGAAGGAAAAAGAGGTGATTTTTAGCCTCTCTCGATTTTGTACTTAGAAAAAATCCAAAATTATTATTTTTTTTTTTCAGTTTTTTTTCTAAGTGTCTGATCGACAGAAGGAAAAAGAGGTGATTTTTAGCCTCTCTCGATTTTGTACTTAGAAAAAATCCAATTTTTTTTTTTTTTTTTTCATTTTTTTTTCTAAGTGTCTGATCGAGAGAAGGAAAAAGAGGTGATTTTTAGCCTCTCTCGATTTTGTACTTAGAAAAAATCCAAATTTTATTTTTTTTTTTTTCCGTTTTTTTTCTAAGTGTCTGATCGAGAGAAGGTAAAAAGAGGTGATTTTTAGCCTCTCTCGATTTTGTACTTAGAAAAAATCCAAATTTTTATTTTTTTTTTTCAGTTTTTTTTCTAAGTGTCTGATCGAGAGAAGGTAAAAAGAGGTGATTTTTAGCCTCTCTCGATTTTGTACTTAGAAAAAATCCAAATTTTTTTTTTTTTTTCCAGTTTTTTTTCTAAGTGTCTGATCGAGAGAAGGTAAAATGAGGTGATTTTTAGCCTCTCTCGATTTTGTACTTAGAAAAAATCCAAATTTTTTTTTTTTTTTTCAGTTTTTTTTCTAAGTGTCTGATCGAGAGAAGGTAAAATGAGGTGATTTTTAGCCTCTCTCGATTTTGTACTTAGAAAAAATCCAATTTTTTTTTTTTTTTTTCCCGTTTTTTTTCTAAGTGTCTGATCGAGAGAAGGTAAAAAGAGGTGATTTTTAGCCTCTCTCGATTTTGTACTTAGAAAAAATCCAAATTTTTTTTTTTTTTTTTCCGTTTTTTTTCTAAGTGTCTGATCGAGAGAAGGTAAAAAGAGGTGATTTTTAGCCTCTCTCGATTTTGTACTTAGAAAAAATCCAATTTTTTTTTTTTTCCGTTTTTTTTCTAAGTGTCTGATCGAGAGAAGGTAAAAAGAGGTGATTTTTAGCCTCTCTCGATTTTGTACTTAGAAAAAATCCAAATTTTTTAATTTTTTTTTTCCGTTTTTTTTCTAAGTGTCTGATCGAGAGAAGGAAAAAGAGGTGATTTTTAGCCTCTCTCGATTTTGTACTTAGAAAAAATCCAAATTTTTTTTTTTTTTTTTCCGTTTTTTTTCTAAGTGTCTGATCGAGAGAAGGAAAAAGAGGTGATTTTTAGCCTTCTCGATTTTGTACTTAAAAAAATCCAAATTTTTTTTTTTTTTTTCCGTTTTTTTTCTAAGTGTCTGATCGAGAGAAGGAAAAAGAGGTGATTTTTAGCCTCTCTCGATTTTGTACTTAGAAAAAATCCAAATTTTTTTTTTTTTTTTTTCCGTTTTTTTTCTAAGTGTCTGATCGAGAGAAGGAAAAAGAGGTGATTTTTAGCCTCTCTCGATTTTGTACTTAGAAAAAATCCAATTTTTTTTTTTTTTTTTTTCCGTTTTTTTTCTAAGTGTCTGATCGAGAGAAGGAAAAAGAGGTGATTTTTAGCCTCTCTCGATTTTGTACTTAGAAAAAATCCAAATTTTTTTTTTTTTTTTTTCCGTTTTTTTTCTAAGTGTCTGATCGAGAGAAGGAAAAAGAGGTGATTTTTAGCCTCTCTCCATTTTGTACTTAAAAAAATCCAAAATTTTTTTTTTTTTTTTTCAGTTTTTTTTCTAAGTGTCTGATCGAGAGAAGGAAAAAGAGGTGATTTTTAGCCTCTCTCGATTTTGTACTTAGAAAAAATCCAAAATTATTATTTTTTTTTTTCAGTTTTTTTTAAGTGTCTGATCGAGAGAAGGAAAAAGAGGTGATTTTTAGCCTCTCTCGATTTTGTACTTAGAAAAAATCCAAATTTTTTTTTTTTTTTTTCCGTTTTTTTTCTAAGTGTCTGATCGAGAGAAGGAAAAAGAGGTGATTTTTAGCCTCTCTCGATTTTGTACTTAGAAAAAATCCAATTTTTTTTTTTTTTTTTTCATTTTTTTTTCTAAGTGTCTGATCGAGAGAAGGAAAAAGAGGTGATTTTTAGCCTCTCTCGATTTTGTACTTAGAAAAAATCCAAAATTATTATTTTTTTTTTTCAGTTTTTTTTCTAAGTGTCTGATCGAGAGAAGGAAAAAGAGGTGATTTTTAGCCTCTCTCGATTTTGTACTTAGAAAAAATCCAAAATTATTATTTTTTTTTTTCAGTTTTTTTTCTAAGTGTCTGATCGAGAGAAGGAAAAAGAGGTGATCTTTAGCCTCTCTCGATTTTGTACTTAGAAAAAATCCAAATTTTTTTCTTTTTTTTCCGTTTTTTTTCTAAGTGTCTGATCGAGAGAAGGAAAAAGAGGTGATTTTTAGCCTCTCTCGATTTTGTACTTAGAAAAAATCCAAATTTTTTTTTTTTTTTTTTCCGTTTTTTTTCTAAGTGTCTGATCGAGAGAAGGAAAAAGAGGTGATTTTTAGCCTCTCTCGATTTTGTACTTAGAAAAAATCCAATTTTTTTTTTTTTTTTTTCCGTTTTTTTTCTAAGTGTCTGATCGAGAGAAGGAAAAAGAGGTGATTTTTAGCCTCTCTCGATTTTGTACTTAGAAAAAATCCAAATTTTTTTTTTTTTTTTTCCGTTTTTTTTCTAAGTGTCTGATCGAGAGAAGGAAAAAGAGGTGATTTTTAGCCTCTCTCGATTTTGTACTTAAAAAAATCCAAAATTTTTTTTTTTTTTTTTCAGTTTTTTTTCTAAGTGTCTGATCGAGAGAAGGAAAAAGAGGTGATTTTTAGCCTCTCTCGATTTTGTACTTAGAAAAAATCCAAAATTATTATTTTTTTTTTTCAGTTTTTTTTCTAAGTGTCTGATCGAGAGAAGGAAAAAGAGGTGATTTTTAGCCTCTCTCGATTTTGTACTTAGAAAAAATCCAAATTTTTTTTTTTTTTTTTTCCGTTTTTTTTCTAAGTGTCTGATCGAGAGAAGGAAAAAGAGGTGATTTTTAGCCTCTCTCGATTTTGTACTTAGAAAAAATCCAAATTTTTTTTTTTTTTTTTTCCGTTTTTTTTCTAAGTGTCTGATCGAGAGAAGGAAAAAGAGGTGATTTTTAGCCTCTCTCGATTTTGTACTTAGAAAAAATCCAAATTTTTTTTGTTTTTTTTTCCGTTTTTTTTCTAAGTGTCTGATCGAGAGAAGGAAAAAGAGGTGATTTTTAGCCTCTCTCGATTTTGTACTTAGAAAAAATCCAAAATTTTTTTTTTTTTTTTCAGTTTTTTTTCTAAGTGTCTGATCGAGAGAAGGAAAAAGAGGTGATTTTTAGCCTCTCTCGATTTTGTACTTAGAAAAAATCCAAATTTTTTTTTTTTTTTTTTTCCGTTTTTTTTCTAAGTGTCTGATCGAGAGAAGGAAAAAGAGGTGATTTTTAGCCTCTCTCGATTTTGTACTTAGAAAAAATCCAATTTTTTTTTTTTTTTTTTCTTTTTTTTTTCTTAGTGTCTGATCGAGAGAAGGAAAAAGAGGTGATTTTTAGCCTCTCTCGATTTTGTACTTAGAAAAAATCCAAATTTTTTTATTTTTTTTTCCGTTTTTTTTCTAAGTGTCTGATCTAGAGAAGGAAAAAGAGGTGATTTTTAGCCTCTCTCGATTTTGTACTTAGAAAAAATCCAATTTTTTTTTTTTTTTTTTCATTTTTTTTTCTAAGTGTCTGATCGAGAGAAGGAAAAAGAGGTGATTTTTAGCCTCTCTCGATTTTGTACTTAAAAAAAATCCAAAATTTTTTTTTTTTTTTTTCAGTTTTTTTTCTAAGTGTCTGATCGAGAGAAGGAAAAAGAGGTGATTTTTAGCCTCTCTCGATTTTGTACTTAGAAAAAATCCAAATTTTTTTTTTTTTTTTTTCCGTTTTTTTTCTAAGTGTCTGATCGAGAGAAGGAAAAAGAGGTGATTTTTAGCCTCTCTCGATTTTGTACTTAGAAAAAATCCAATTTTTTTTTTTTTTTTTTTCCGTTTTTTTTCTAAGTGTCTGATCGAGAGAAGGAAAAAGAGGTGATTTTTAGCCTCTCTCGATTTTGTACTTAGAAAAAATCCAAATTTTTTTTTTTTTTTTTTCCGTTTTTTTTCTAAGTGTCTGATCGAGAGAAGGAAAAAGAGGTGATTTTTAGCCTCTCTCGATTTTGTACTTAAAAAAATCCAAAATTTTTTTTTTTTTTTTTCAGTTTTTTTTCTAAGTGTCTGATCGAGAGAAGGAAAAAGAGGTGATTTTTAGCCTCTCTCGATTTTGTACTTAGAAAAAATCCAAAATTATTATTTTTTTTTTTCAGTTTTTTTTCTAAGTGTCTGATCGACAGAAGGAAAAAGAGGTGATTTTTAGCCTCTCTCGATTTTGTACTTAGAAAAAATCCAATTTTTTTTTTTTTTTTTTCATTTTTTTTTCTAAGTGTCTGATCGAGAGAAGGAAAAAGAGGTGATTTTTAGCCTCTCTCGATTTTGTACTTAGAAAAAATCCAAATTTTATTTTTTTTTTTTTCCGTTTTTTTTCTAAGTGTCTGATCGAGAGAAGGTAAAAAGAGGTGATTTTTAGCCTCTCTCGATTTTGTACTTAGAAAAAATCCAAATTTTTAATTTTTTTTTTCAGTTTTTTTTCTAAGTGTCTGATCGAGAGAAGGTAAAAAGAGGTGATTTTTAGCCTCTCTCGATTTTGTACTTAGAAAAAATCCAAATTTTTTTTTTTTTTTCCAGTTTTTTTTCTAAGTGTCTGATCGAGAGAAGGTAAAATGAGGTGATTTTTAGCCTCTCTCGATTTTGTACTTAGAAAAAATCCAAATTTTTTTTTTTTTTTTCAGTTTTTTTTCTAAGTGTCTGATCGAGAGAAGGTAAAATGAGGTGATTTTTAGCCTCTCTCGATTTTGTACTTAGAAAAAATCCAATTTTTTTTTTTTTTTTTCCCGTTTTTTTTCTAAGTGTCTGATCGAGAGAAGGTAAAAAGAGGTGATTTTTAGCCTCTCTCGATTTTGTACTTAGAAAAAATCCAAATTTTTTTTTTTTTTTTTCCGTTTTTTTTCTAAGTGTCTGATCGAGAGAAGGTAAAAAGAGGTGATTTTTAGCCTCTCTCGATTTTGTACTTAGAAAAAATCCAATTTTTTTTTTTTTTCCGTTTTTTTTCTAAGTGTCTGATCGAGAGAAGGTAAAAAGAGGTGATTTTTAGCCTCTCTCGATTTTGTACTTAGAAAAAATCCAAATTTTTTAATTTTTTTTTTCCGTTTTTTTTCTAAGTGTCTGATCGAGAGAAGGAAAAAGAGGTGATTTTTAGCCTCTCTCGATTTTGTACTTAGAAAAAATCCAATTTTTTTTTTTTTTTCCGTTTTTTTTCTAAGTGTCTGATCGAGAGAAGGTAAAAAGAGGTGATTTTTAGCCTCTCTCGATTTTGTACTTAGAAAAAATCCAAATTTTTTTTTTTTTTTTTCCGTTTTTTTTCTAATTGTCTGATCGAGAGAAGGAAAAAGAGGTGATTTTTAGCCTTCTCGATTTTGTACTTAAAAAAATCCAAATTTTTTTTTTTTTTTTCCGTTTTTTTTCTAAGTGTCTGATCGAGAGAAGGAAAAAGAGGTGATTTTTAGCCTCTCTCGATTTTGTACTTAGAAAAAATCCAATTTTTTTTTTTTTTCCGTTTTTTTTCTAAGTGTCTGATCGAGAGAAGGTAAAAAGAGGTGATTTTTAGCCTCTCTCGATTTTGTACTTAGAAAAAATCCAAATTTTTTTTTTTTTTTTTTCCGTTTTTTTTCTAATTGTCTGATCGAGAGAAGGAAAAAGAGGTGATTTTTAGCCTTCTCGATTTTGTACTTAAAAAAATCCAAATTTTTTTTTTTTTTTTCCGTTTTTTTTCTAAGTGTCTGATCGAGAGAAGGAAAAAGAGGTGATTTTTAGCCTCTCTCGATTTTGTACTTAGAAAAAATCCAAATTTTTTTTTTTTTTTTTTCCGTTTTTTTTCTAAGTGTCTGATCGAGAGAAGGAAAAAGAGGTGATTTTTAGCCTCTCTCGATTTTGTACTTAGAAAAAATCCAATTTTTTTTTTTTTTTTTTTCCGTTTTTTTTCTAAGTGTCTGATCGAGAGAAGGAAAAAGAGGTGATTTTTAGCCTCTCTCGATTTTGTACTTAGAAAAAATCCAAATTTTTTTTTTTTTTTTTTCCGTTTTTTTTCTAAGTGTCTGATCGAGAGAAGGAAAAAGAGGTGATTTTTAGCCTCTCTCCATTTTGTACTTAAAAAAATCCAAAATTTTTTTTTTTTTTTTTCAGTTTTTTTTCTAAGTGTCTGATCGAGAGAAGGAAAAAGAGGTGATTTTTAGCCTCTCTCGATTTTGTACTTAGAAAAAATCCAAAATTATTATTTTTTTTTTTCAGTTTTTTTTAAGTGTCTGATCGAGAGAAGGAAAAAGAGGTGATTTTTAGCCTCTCTCGATTTTGTACTTAGAAAAAATCCAAATTTTTTTTTTTTTTTTTCCGTTTTTTTTCTAAGTGTCTGATCGAGAGAAGGAAAAAGAGGTGATTTTTAGCCTCTCTCGATTTTGTACTTAGAAAAAATCCAATTTTTTTTTTTTTTTTTTCATTTTTTTTTCTAAGTGTCTGATCGAGAGAAGGAAAAAGAGGTGATTTTTAGCCTCTCTCGATTTTGTACTTAGAAAAAATCCAAAATTATTTTTTTTTTTTTTCAGTTTTTTTTCTAAGTGTCTGATCGAGAGAAGGAAAAAGAGGTGATTTTTAGCCTCTCTCGATTTTGTACTTAGAAAAAATCCAAAATTATTTTTTTTTTTTTTCAGTTTTTTTTCTAAGTGTCTGATCGAGAGAAGGAAAAAGAGGTGATCTTTAGCCTCTCTCGATTTTGTACTTAGAAAAAATCCAAATTTTTTTCTTTTTTTTCCGTTTTTTTTCTAAGTGTCTGATCGAGAGAAGGAAAAAGAGGTGATTTTTAGCCTCTCTCGATTTTGTACTTAGAAAAAATCCAAATTTTTTTTTTTTTTTTTTCCGTTTTTTTTCTAAGTGTCTGATCGAGAGAAGGAAAAAGAGGTGATTTTTAGCCTCTCTCGATTTTGTACTTAGAAAAAATCCAATTTTTTTTTTTTTTTTTTTCCGTTTTTTTTCTAAGTGTCTGATCGAGAGAAGGAAAAAGAGGTGATTTTTAGCCTCTCTCGATTTTGTACTTAGAAAAAATCCAAATTTTTTTTTTTTTTTTTTCCGTTTTTTTTCTAAGTGTCTGATCGAGAGAAGGAAAAAGAGGTGATTTTTAGCCTCTCTCGATTTTGTACTTAAAAAAATCCAAAATTTTTTTTTTTTTTTTTCAGTTTTTTTTCTAAGTGTCTGATCGAGAGAAGGAAAAAGAGGTGATTTTTAGCCTCTCTCGATTTTGTACTTAGAAAAAATCCAAAATTATTATTTTTTTTTTTCAGTTTTTTTTCTAAGTGTCTGATCGAGAGAAGGAAAAAGAGGTGATTTTTAGCCTCTCTCGATTTTGTACTTAGAAAAAATCCAAATTTTTTTTTTTTTTTTTCCGTTTTTTTTCTAAGTGTCTGATCGAGAGAAGGAAAAAGAGGTGATTTTTAGCCTCTCTCGATTTTGTACTTAGAAAAAATCCAATTTTTTTTTTTTTTTTTTCATTTTTTTTTCTAAGTGTCTGATCGAGAGAAGGAAAAAGAGGTGATTTTTAGCCTCTCTCGATTTTGTACTTAGAAAAAATCCAAAATTATTATTTTTTTTTTTCAGTTTTTTTTCTAAGTGTCTGATCGAGAGAAGGAAAAAGAGGTGATTTTTAGCCTCTCTCGATTTTGTACTTAGAAAAAATCCAAAATTATTTTTTTTTTTTTTCAGTTTTTTTTCTAAGTGTCTGATCGAGAGAAGGAAAAAGAGGTGATCTTTAGCCTCTCTCGATTTTGTACTTAGAAAAAATCCAAATTTTTTTTTTTTTTTTTCCGTTTTTTTTCTAAGTGTCTGATCGAGAGAAGGAAAAAGAGGTGATTTTTAGCCTCTCTCGATTTTGTACTTAGAAAAAATCCAAATTTTTTTTTTTTTTTTTCCCGTTTTTTTTCTAAGTGTCTGATCGAGAGAAGGAAAAAGAGGTGATTTTTAGCCTCTCTCGATTTTGTACTTAAAAAAATCCAAATTTATTTATTTATTTTTTCAGTTTTTTTTCTAAGTGTCTGATCGAGAGAAGGAAAAAGAGGTGATTTTTAGCCTCTCTCGATTTTGTACTTAAAAAAATCCAAATTTATTTATTTTTTTTTTCCGTTTTTTTTCTAAGTGTCTGATCGAGAGAAGGAAAAAGAGGTGATTTTTAGCCTCTCTCGATTTTGTACTTAGAAAAAATCCAATTTTTTTTTTTTTTTTTTTCCGTTTTTTTTCTAAGTGTCTGATCGAGAGAAGGAAAAAGAGGTGATTTTTAGCCTCTCTCGATTTTGTACTTAGAAAAAATCCAAATTTTTTTTTTTTTTTTTTCCGTTTTTTTTCTAAGTGTCTGATCGAGAGAAGGAAAAAGAGGTGATTTTTAGCCTCTCTCGATTTTGTACTTAAAAAAATCCAAAATTTTTTATTTTTTTTTTCAGTTTTTTTTCTAAGTGTCTGATCGAGAGAAGGAAAAAGAGGTGATTTTTAGCCTCTCTCGATTTTGTACTTAGAAAAAATCCAAAATTATTATTTTTTTTTTTCAGTTTTTTTTCTAAGTGTCTGATCGAGAGAAGGAAAAAGAGGTGATTTTTAGCCTCTCTCGATTTTGTACTTAGAAAAAATCCAAATTTTTTTTTTTTTTTTTCCGTTTTTTTTCTAAGTGTCTGATCGAGAGAAGGAAAAAGAGGTGATTTTTAGCCTCTCTCGATTTTGTACTTAGAAAAAATCCAATTTTTTTTTTTTTTTTTTCATTTTTTTTTCTAAGTGTCTGATCGAGAGAAGGAAAAAGAGGTGATTTTTAGCCTCTCTCGATTTTGTACTTAGAAAAAATCCAAAATTATTTTTTTTTTTTTCAGTTTTTTTTCTAAGTGTCTGATCGAGAGAAGGAAAAAGAGGTGATTTTTAGCCTCTCTCGATTTTGTACTTAGAAAAAATCCAAAATTATTTTTTTTTTTTTTCAGTTTTTTTTCTAAGTGTCTGATCGAGAGAAGGAAAAAGAGGTGATCTTTAGCCTCTCTCGATTTTGTACTTAGAAAAAATCCAAATTTTTTTTTTTTTTTTTCCGTTTTTTTTCTAAGTGTCTGATCGAGAGAAGGAAAAAGAGGTGATTTTTAGCCTCTCTCGATTTTGTACTTAGAAAAAATCCAAATTTTTTTTTTTTTTTTTTCCGTTTTTTTTCTAAGTGTCTGATCGAGAGAAGGAAAAAGAGGTGATTTTTAGCCTCTCTCGATTTTGTACTTAGAAAAAATCCAAATTTTTTTTTTTTTTTTTTCCGTTTTTTTTCTAAGTGTCTGATCGAGAGAAGGAAAAAGAGGTGATTTTTAGCCTCTCTCGATTTTGTACTTAGAAAAAATCCAATTTTTTTATTTTTTTTTTTTCCGTTTTTTTTCTAAGTGTCTGATCGAGAGAAGGAAAAAGAGGTGATTTTTAGCCTCTCTCGATTTTGTACTTAGAAAAAATCCAAATTTTTTTTTTTTTTTTTTCCGTTTTTTTTCTAAGTGTCTGATCGAGAGAAGGAAAAAGAGGTGATTTTTAGCCTCTCTCGATTTTGTACTTAGAAAAAATCCTAATTTTTTTTTTTTTTTTTTCCGTTTTTTTTCTAAGTGTCTGATCGAGAGAAGGAAAAAGAGGTGATTTTTAGCCTCTCTCGATTTTGTACTTAGAAAAAATCCAAATTTTTTTTTTTTTTTTTTCCGTTTTTTTTCTAAGTGTCTGATCGAGAGAAGGAAAAAGAGGTGATTTTTAGCCTCTCTCGATTTTGTACTTAGAAAAAATCCAAATTTTTTTTTTTTTTTCTTGTTTTTTTTCTTAGTGTCTGATCGAGAGAAGGAAAAAGAGGTGATTTTTAGCCTCTCTCGATTTTGTACTTAGAAAAAATCCAATTTTTTTTTTTTTTTTTCTTTTTTTTTTCTAAGTGTCTGATCGAGAGAAGGAAAAAGAGGTGATTTTTAGCCTCTCTCGATTTTGTACTTAGAAAAAATCCAAATTTTTTTTTTTTTTTTTTCCGTTTTTTTTCTAAGTGTCTGATCGAGAGAAGGAAAAAGAGGTGATTTTTAGCCTCTCTCGATTTTGTACTTAGAAAAAATCCAATTTTTTTTTTTTTTTTTTCATTATTTTTTCTAAGTGTCTGATCGAGAGAAGGAAAAAGAGGTGATTTTTAGCCTCTCTCGATTTTGTACTTAGAAAAAATCCAAATTTTTTTTTTTTTTTTTCAGTTTTTTTTCTAAGTGTCTGATCGAGAGAAGGTAAAATTAGGTGATTTTTAGCCTCTCTCGATTTTGTACTTAGAAAAAATCCAAATTTTTTATTTTTTTTTTCCGTTTTTTTTCTAAGTGTCTGATCGAGAGAAGGTAAAAAGAGGTGATTTTTAGCCTCTCTCGATTTTGTACATAGAAAAAAATCCAAATTTTTTTTTTTTTTTCAGTTTTTTTTTTTAGTGTCTGATCGAGAGAAGGTAAAATGAGGTGATTTTTAGCCTCTCTCGATTTTGTACTTAGAAAAAATCCAAAAAATTATTTTTTTTTTCCGTTTTTTTTCTAAGTGTCTGATCGAGAGAAGGTAAAAAGAGGTGATTTTTAGCCTCTCTCGATTTTGTACTTAGAAAAAATCCAAATTTTTTTTTTTTTTTCAGTTTTTTTTCTAAGTGTCTGATCGAGAGAAGGTAAAAAGAGGTGATTTTTAGCCTCTCTCGATTTTGTACTTAGAAAAAATCCAAATTTTTATTTTTTTTTTTCAGTTTTTTTTCTAAGTGTCTGATCGAGAGAAGGTAAAATGAGGTGATTTTTAGCCTCTCTCGATGTTGTACTTAGAAAAAATCCAATTTTTTTTTTTTTTTTTCCGTTTTTTTTCTAAGTGTCTGATCGAGAGAAGGTAAAAAGAGGTGATTTTTAGCCTCTCTCGATTTTGTACTTAGAAAAAATCCAAATTTTTTTTTTTTTTTCCCGTTTTTTTTCTAAGTGTCTGATCGAGAGAAGGTAAAAAGAGGGGATTTTTAGCCTCTCTCGATTTTGTACTTAGAAAAAATCCAAATTTTTTTTTTTTTTTTTCAGTTTTTTTTCTAAGTGTCTGATCGAGAGAAGGTAAAATGAGGTTATTTTTAGCCTCTCTCGATTTTGTACTTAGAAAAAATCCAAATTTTTTTTTTTTTTTTTCCGTTTTTTTTCTAAGTGTCTGATCGAGAGAAGGTAAAATGAGATGATTTTTAGCCTCTCTCGATTTTGTACTTAGAAAAAATCCAAAATTTATTTTTTTTTTTCCGTTTTTTTTCTAAGTGTCTGATCGAGAGAAGGTAAAAAGAGGTGATTTTTAGCCTCTCTCGATTTTGTACTTAGAAAAAATCCAAATTTTTTTTTTTTTTTTCCAGTTTTTTTTCTAAGTGTCTGATCGAGAGAAGGTAAAATGAGGTGATTTTTAGCCTCTCTCGATTTTGTACTTAGAAAAAATCCAATTTTTTTTTTCTTTTTTTCAGTTTTTTTTCTAAGTGTCTGATCGAGAGAAGGTAAAAAGAGGTGATTTTTAGCCTCTCTCGATTTTGTACTTAGAAAAAATCCAAATTTTTTTTTTTTTTTTTCAGTTTTTTTTCTAAGTGTCTGATCGAGAGAAGGTAAAAAGAGGTGATTTTTAGCCTCTCTCGATTTTGTACTTAGAAAAAATCCAAATTTTTTTTTTTTTTTCCAGTTTTTTTTCTAAGTGTCTGATCGAGAGAAGGTAAAATGAGGTGATTTTTAGCCTCTCTCGATTTTGTACTTAGAAAAAATCCAAATTTTTTTTTTTTTTTTTCAGTTTTTTTTCTAAGTGTCTGATCGAGAGAAGGTAAAATGAGGTGATTTTTAGCCTCTCTCGATTTTGTACTTAGAAAAAATCCAATTTTTTTTTTTTTTTTCCCGTTTTTTTTCTAAGTGTCTGATCGAGAGAAGGTAAAAAGAGGTGATTTTTAGCCTCTCTCGATTTTGTACTTAGAAAAAATCCAAATTTTTTTTTTTTTTTTTCCGTTTTTTTTCTAAGTGTCTGATCGAGAGAAGGTAAAAAGAGGTGATTTTTAGCCTCTCTCGATTTTGTACTTAGAAAAAATCCAATTTTTTTTTTTTTCCGTTTTTTTTCTAAGTGTCTGATCGAGAGAAGGTAAAAAGAGGTGATTTTTAGCCTCTCTCGATTTTGTACTTAGAAAAAATCCAAATTTTTTTTTTTTTTTTTCCGTTTTTTTTCTAAGTGTCTGATCGAGAGAAGGAAAAAGAGGTGATTTTTAGCCTCTCTCGATTTTGTACTTAGAAAAAATCCAAATTTTTTTTTTTTTTTTTCCGTTTTTTTTCTAAGTGTCTGATCGAGAGAAGGAAAAAGAGGTGATTTTTAGCCTTCTCGATTTTGTACTTAAAAAAATCCAAATTTTTTTTTTTTTTTTCCGTTTTTTTTCTAAGTGTCTGATCGAGAGAAGGAAAAAGAGGTGATTTTTAGCCTCTCTCGATTTTGTACTTAGAAAAAATCCAAATTTTTTTTTTTTTTTTTCCGTTTTTTTTCTTAGTGTCTGATCGAGAGAAGGAAAAAGAGGTGATTTTTAGCCTCTCTCGATTTTGTACTTAGAAAAAATTCAAATTGTTTTTTTTTTTTTTTCCGTTTTTTTTCTAAGTGTCTGATCGAGAGAAGGAAAAAGAGGTGATTTTTAGCCTCTTTCGATTTTGTACTTAGAAAAAATCCAAATTTTTTTTTTTTTTTTTCCGTTTTTTTTCTAAGTGTCTGATCGAGAGAAGGAAAAAGAGGTGATTTTTAGCCTCTCTCGATTTTGTACTTAGAAAAAATCCAAATTTATTTATTTTTTTTTCCCGTTTTTTTTCTAAGTGTCTGATCGAGAGAAGGAAAAAGAGGTGATTTTTAGCCTCTCTCGATTTTGTACTTAGAAAAAATCCAATTTTTTTTTTTTTTTTTTCATTTTTTTTTCTAAGTGTCTGATCGAGAGAAGGAAAAAGAGGTGATTTTTAGCCTCTCTCGATTTTGTACTTAGAAAAAATCCAATTTTTTTTTTTTTTTTTTTTCCGTTTTTTTTCTAAGTGTCTGATCGAGAGAAGGTAAAATGAGGTTATTTTTAGCCTCTCTCGATTTTGTACTTAGAAAAAATCCAAATTTTTTTTTTTTTTTTTCCGTTTTTTTTCTAAGTGTCTGATCGAGAGAAGGTAAAATGAGATGATTTTTAGCCTCTCTCGATTTTGTACTTAGAAAAAATCCAAAATTTATTTTTTTTTTTCCGTTTTTTTTCTAAGTGTCTGATCGAGAGAAGGTAAAAAGAGGTGATTTTTAGCCTCTCTCGATTTTGTACTTAGAAAAAATCCAAATTTTTTTTTTTTTTTTCCAGTTTTTTTTCTAAGTGTCTGATCGAGAGAAGGTAAAATGAGGTGATTTTTAGCCTCTCTCGATTTTGTACTTAGAAAAAATCCAATTTTTTTTTTCTTTTTTTCAGTTTTTTTTCTAAGTGTCTGATCGAGAGAAGGTAAAAAGAGGTGATTTTTAGCCTCTCTCGATTTTGTACTTAGAAAAAATCCAAATTTTTTTTTTTTTTTTTCAGTTTTTTTTCTAAGTGTCTGATCGAGAGAAGGTAAAAAGAGGTGATTTTTAGCCTCTCTCGATTTTGTACTTAGAAAAAATCCAAATTTTTTTTTTTTTTTCCAGTTTTTTTTCTAAGTGTCTGATCGAGAGAAGGTAAAATGAGGTGATTTTTAGCCTCTCTCGATTTTGTACTTAGAAAAAATCCAAATTTTTTTTTTTTTTTTTCAGTTTTTTTTCTAAGTGTCTGATCGAGAGAAGGTAAAATGAGGTGATTTTTAGCCTCTCTCGATTTTGTACTTAGAAAAAATCCAATTTTTTTTTTTTTTTCCCGTTTTTTTTCTAAGTGTCTGATCGAGAGAAGGTAAAAAGAGGTGATTTTTAGCCTCTCTCGATTTTGTACTTAGAAAAAATCCAAATTTTTTTTTTTTTTTTTCCGTTTTTTTTCTAAGTGTCTGATCGAGAGAAGGTAAAAAGAGGTGATTTTTAGCCTCTCTCGATTTTGTACTTAGAAAAAATCCAATTTTTTTTTTTTTCCGTTTTTTTTCTAAGTGTCTGATCGAGAGAAGGTAAAAAGAGGTGATTTTTAGCCTCTCTCGATTTTGTACTTAGAAAAAATCCAAATTTTTTTTTTTTTTTTTTCCGTTTTTTTTCTAAGTGTCTGATCGAGAGAAGGAAAAAGAGGTGATTTTTAGCCTCTCTCGATTTTGTACTTAGAAAAAATCCAAATTTTTTTTTTTTTTTTTCCGTTTTTTTTCTAAGTGTCTGATCGAGAGAAGGAAAAAGAGGTGATTTTTAGCCTTCTCGATTTTGTACTTAAAAAAATCCAAATTTTTTTTTTTTTTTTCCGTTTTTTTTCTAAGTGTCTGATCGAGAGAAGGAAAAAGAGGTGATTTTTAGCCTCTCTCGATTTTGTACTTAGAAAAAATCCAAATTTTTTTTTTTTTTTTTCCGTTTTTTTTCTTAGTGTCTGATCGAGAGAAGGAAAAAGAGGTGATTTTTAGCCTCTCTCGATTTTGTACTTAGAAAAAATTCAAATTGTTTTTTTTTTTTTTTCCGTTTTTTTTCTAAGTGTCTGATCGAGAGAAGGAAAAAGAGGTGATTTTTAGCCTCTTTCGATTTTGTACTTAGAAAAAATCCAAATTTTTTTTTTTTTTTTTCCGTTTTTTTTCTAAGTGTCTGATCGAGAGAAGGAAAAAGAGGTGATTTTTAGCCTCTCTCGATTTTGTACTTAGAAAAAATCCAAATTTATTTATTTTTTTTTCCCGTTTTTTTTCTAAGTGTCTGATCGAGAGAAGGAAAAAGAGGTGATTTTTAGCCTCTCTCGATTTTGTACTTAGAAAAAATCCAATTTTTTTTTTTTTTTTTTCATTTTTTTTTCTAAGTGTCTGATCGAGAGAAGGAAAAAGAGGTGATTTTTAGCCTCTCTCGATTTTGTACTTAGAAAAAATCCAATTTTTTTTTTTTTTTTTTTTCCGTTTTTTTTCTAAGTGTCTGATCGAGAGAAGGAAAAAGAGGTGATTTTTAGCCTCTCTCGATTTTGTACTTGGAAAAAATCCAATTTTTTTTTTTTTTTTCATTTTTTTTTTCTAAGTGTCTGATCGAGAGAAGGAAAAAGAGGTGATTTTTAGCCTCTCTCGATTTTGTACTTAGAAAAAATCCAAATTTTTTTTTTTTTTTTTTTCCGTTTTTTTTCTAAGTAACTGATCGAGAGAAGGAAAAAGAGGTGATTTTTAGCCTCTCTCGATTTTGTACTTAGAAAAAATCCAATTTTTTTTTTTTTTTTTTCATTTTTTTTTCTAAGTGTCTGATCGAGAGAAGGAAAAAGAGGTGATTTTTAGCCTCTCTCGATTTTGTACTTAGAAAAAATCCAATTTTTTTTTTTTTTTTTTTCCGTTTTTTTTCTAAGTGTCTGATCGAGAGAAGGAAAAAGAGGTGATTTTTAGCCTCTCTCGATTTTGTACTTGGAAAAAATCCAATTTTTTTTTTTTTTTTTCATTTTTTTTTTCTAAGTGTCTGATCGAGAGAAGGAAAAAGAGGTGATTTTTAGCCTCTCTCGATTTTGTACTTAGAAAAAATCCAAATTTTTTTTTTTTTTTTTTTTCCGTTTTTTTTCTAAGTAACTGATCGAGAGAAGGAAAAAGAGGTGATTTTTAGCCTCTCTCGATTTTGTACTAAGAAAAAATCCAAAATTTTTTTTTTTTTTTTCTGTTTTTTTTCTAAGTGTCTGATCGAGAGAAGGAAAAAGAGGTGATTTTTAGCCTCTCTCGATTTTGTACTTAGAAAAAATACAAATTTTTTTTTTTTTTTTTTTCCGTTTTTTTTCTAAGTGTCTGATCGAGAGAAGGAAAAAGAGGTGATTTTTAGCCTCTCTCGATTTTGTACTTAGAAAAAATCCAAATTTTTTTTTTTTTTTTTCTTTTTTTTTTCTAAGTGTCTGATCGAGAGAAGGAAAAAGAGGTGATTTTTAGCCTCTCTCGATTTTGTACTTAGAAAAAATCCAATTTTTTTTATTTTTTTTTCATTTTTTTTTCTAAGTGTCTGATCGAGAGAAGGAAAAAGAGGTGATTTTTAGCCTCTCTCGATTTTGTACTTAAAAAAAATCCAAAATTTTTTTATTTTTTTTTCAGTTTTTTTTCTAAGTGTCTGATCGAGAGAAGGAAAAAGAGGTGATTTTTAGCCTCTCTCGATTTTGTACTTAGAAAAAATCCAAATTTTTTTTTTTTTTTTTTCCGTTTTTTTTCTAAGTGTCTGATCGAGAGAAGGAAAAAGAGGTGATTTTTAGCCTCTCTCGATTTTGTACTTAGAAAAAATCCAAATTTTATTTTTTTTTTTTTCCGTTTTTTTTCTAAGTGTCTGATCGAGAGAAGGAAAAAGAGGTGATTTTTAGCCTCTCTCGATTTTGTACTTAGGAAAAATCCAAATTTTTTTTTTTTTTTTTTCCGTTTTTTTTCTAGGTGTCTGATCGAGAGAAGGAAAAAGAGGTGATTTTTAGCCTCTCTCGATTTTGTACTTAGAAAAAATCCAAATTTATTTTTTTTTTTTTCTTTTTTTTTTCTAAGTGTCTGATCGAGAGAAGGAAAAAGAGGTGATTTTTAGCCTCTCTCGATTTTGTACTTAGAAAAAATCCAATTTTTTTTTTTTTTTTTCTTTTTTTTTTCTAAGTGTCTGATCGAGAGAAGGAAAAAGAGGTGATTTTTAGCCTCTCTCGATTTTGTACTTAGAAAAAATCCAATTTTTTTTATTTTTTTTTCATTTTTTTTTCTAAGTGTCTGATCGAGAGAAGGAAAAAGAGGTGATTTTTAGCCTCTCTCGATTTTGTACTTAGAAAAAATCCAAATTTTTTTTATTTTTTTTTCAGTTTTTTTTCTAAGTGTCTGATCGAGAGAAGGAAAAAGAGGTGATTTTTAGCCTCTCTCGATTTTGTACTTAGAAAAAATCCAAATTTTTTTTTTTTTTTTTCCGTTTTTTTTCTAAGTGTCTGATCGAGAGAAGGAAAAAGAGGTGATTTTTAGCCTCTCTCGATTTTGTACTTAGAAAAAATTCAAATTTTTTTTTTTTTTTTTTCCGTTTTTTTTCTAAGTGTCTGATCGAGAGAAGGAAAAAGAGGTGATTTTTAGCCTCTCTCGATTTTGTACTTAGAAAAAATCCAAATTTTTTTTTTTTTTTTTTCCGTTTTTTTTTCTAGGTGTCTGATCGAGAGAAGGAAAAAGAGGTGATTTTTAGCCTCTCTCGATTTTGTACTTAAAAAAATCCAAAATTTTTTTTTTTTTTTTTCCGTTTTTTTTCTAAGTGTCTGATCGAGAGAAGGAAAAAGAGGTGATTTTTAGCCTCTCTCGATTTTGTACTTAGAAAAAATCCAATTTTTTTTTTTTTTTTCCGTTTTTTTTCTAAGTGTCTGATCGAGAGAAGGAAAAAGAGGTGATTTTTAGCCTCTCTCGATTTTGTACTTAGAAAAAATCCAATTTTTTTTTTTTTTTTTTTTTTTTTTTCTAAGTGTCTGATCGAGAGAAGGAAAAAGAGGTGATTTTTAGCCTCTCTCGATTTTGTACTTAGAAAAAATCCAATTTTTTTTTTTTTTTTTTTCCGTTTTTTTTCTTAGTGTCTGATCGAGAGAAGGAAAAAGAGGTGATTTTTAGCCTCTCTCGATTTTGTACTTAGAAAAAATCCAATTTTTTTTTTTTTTTTTTCATTTTTTTTTCTAAGTGTCTGATCGAGAGAAGGAAAAAGAGGTGATTTTTAGCCTCTCTCGATTTTGTACTTAGAAAAAATCCAAATTTTTTTATTTTTTTTTTCCGTTTTTTTTCTAAGTGTCTGATCGAGAGAAGGAAAAAGAGGTGATTTTTAGCCTCTCTCGATTTTGTACTTAGAAAAAATCAAAAAAAAATTTTATTTTTTTTCATTTTTTTTTCTAAGTGTCTGATCGAGAGAAGGAAAAAGAGGTGATTTTTAGCCTCTCTCGATTTTGTACTTAGAAAAAATCCAATTTTTTTTTTTTTTTTTTCTTTTTTTTTTGTAAGTGTCTGATCGAGAGAAGGAAAAAGAGGTGATTTTTAGCCTCTCTCGATTTTGTACTTAGAAAAAATCCAATTTTTTTTTATTTTTTTTTCCGTTTTTTTTCTAAGTGTCTGATCGAGAGAAGGAAAAAGAGGTGATTTTTAGCCTCTCTCGATTTTGTACTTAGAAAAAATCCAAATTGTTTTTTGTTTTTTTTCCGGTTTTTTTCTAAGTGTCTGATCGAGAGAAGGAAAAAGAGGTGATTTTTAGCCTCTCTCGATTTTGTACTTAGAAAAAATCCAAATTTTTTTTTTTTTTTTTCTTGTTTTTTTTCTAAGTGTCTGATCGAGAGAAGGAAAAAGAGGTGATTTTTAGCCTCTCTCGATTTTGTACTTAGAAAAAATCCAAAATTATTATTTTTTTTTTTCAGTTTTTTTTCTAAGTGTCTGATCGAGAGAAGGAAAAAGAGGTGATTTTTAGCCTCTCTCGATTTTGTACTTAGAAAAAATCCAAATTTTTTTTTTTTTTTTTCCGTTTTTTTTCTAAGTGTCTGATCGAGAGAAGGAAAAAGAGGTGATTTTTAGCCTCTCTCGATTTTGTACTTAGAAAAAATCCAATTTTTTTTTTTTTTTTTTCTTTTTTTTTTCTAAGTGTCTGATCGAGAGAAGGAAAAAGAGGTGATTTTTAGCCTCTCTCGATTTTGTACTTAGAAAAAATCCAAAATTATTTTTTTTTTTTTTCAGTTTTTTTTCTAAGTGTCTGATCGAGAGAAGGAAAAAGAGGTGATCTTTAGCCTCTCTCGATTTTGTACTTAGAAAAAATCCAATTTTTTTTTTTTTTTTTTCCGTTTTTTTTCTAAGTGTCTGATCGAGAGAAGGAAAAAGAGGTGATTTTTAGCCTCTCTCGATTTTGTACTTAGAAAAAATCCAAATTTTTTTTTTTTTTTTTTCCGTTTTTTTTCTAAGTGTCTGATCGAGAGAAGGAAAAAGAGGTGATTTTTAGCCTCTCTCGATTTTGTACTTAGAAAAAATCCAAAAATTTTTTTTTTTTTTTCCGTTTTTTTTCTAAGTGTCTGATCGAGAGAAGGAAAAAGAGGTGATTTTTAGCCTCTCTCGATTTTGTACTTAGAAAAAATCCAATTTTTTTTTTTTTTTTTTTTCCGTTTTTTTTCTAAGTGTCTGATCGAGAGAAGGAAAAAGAGGTGATTTTTAGCCTCTCTCGATTTTGTACTTAGAAAAAATCCAAATTTTTTTTTTTTTTTTTTTCCGTTTTTTTTCTAAGTGTCTGATCGAGAGAAGGAAAAAGAGGTGATTTTTAGCCTCTCTCGATTTTGTACTTGGAAAAAATCCAATTTTTTTTTTTTTTTTTCATTTTTTTTTTCTAAGTGTCTGATCGAGAGAAGGAAAAAGAGGTGATTTTTAGCCTCTCTCGATTTTGTACTTAGAAAAAATCCAAATTTTTTTTTTTTTTTTTTCCGTTTTTTTTTCTAAGTAACTGATCGAGAGAAGGAAAAAGAGGTGATTTTTAGCCTCTCTCGATTTTGTACTTAGAAAAAATCCAAATTTTTTTTTTTTTTTTCTTTTTTTTTTCTAAGTGTCTGATCGAGAGAAGGAAAAAGAGGTGATTTTTAGCCTCTCTCGATTTTGTACTTAGAAAAAATCCAATTTTTTTTTTTTTTTTCTTTTTTTTTCTAAGTGTCTGATCGAGAGAAGGAAAAAGAGGTGATTTTTAGCCTCTCTCGATTTTGTACTTAGAAAAAATCCAATTTTTTTTATTTTTTTTTCATTTTTTTTTCTAAGTGTCTGATCGAGAGAAGGAAAAAGAGGTGATTTTTAGCCTCTCTCGATTTTGTACTTAGAAAAAATCCAAAATTTTTTTATTTTTTTTTCAGTTTTTTTTCTAAGTGTCTGATCGAGAGAAGGAAAAAGAGGTGATTTTTAGCCTCTCTCGATTTTGTACTTAGAAAAAATCCAAATTTTTTTTTTTTTTTTTCCGTTTTTTTTCTAAGTGTCTGATCGAGAGAAGGAAAAAGAGGTGATTTTTAGCCTCTCTCGATTTTGTACTTAGAAAAAATCCAAATTTTTTTTTTTTTTTTCCGTTTTTTTTCTAGGTGTCTGATCGAGAGAAGGAAAAAGAGGTGATTTTTAGCCTCTCTCGATTTTGTACTTAAAAAAATCCAAAATTTTTTTTTTTTTTTTTCCGTTTTTTTTCTAAGTGTCTGATCGAGAGAAGGAAAAAGAGGTGATTTTTAGCCTCTCTCGATTTTGTACTTAGAAAAAATCCAATTTTTTTTTTTTTTTTTTCTTTTTTTTTTCTAAGTGTCTGATCGAGAGAAGGAAAAAGAGGTGATTTTTAGCCTCTCTCGATTTTGTACTTAGAAAAAATCCAAATTTTTTTATTTTTTTTTTCCGTTTTTTTTCTAAGTGTCTGATCGAGAGAAGGAAAAAGAGGTGATTTTTAGCCTCTCTCGATTTTGTACTTAGAAAAAATCAAAAAAAATTTTTATTTTTTTTCATTTTTTTTTCTAAGTGTCTGATCGAGAGAAGGAAAAAGAGGTGATTTTTAGCCTCTCTCGATTTTGTACTTAGAAAAAATCCAAATTTTTTATTTTTTTTTTTCCGTTTTTTTTCTAAGTGTCTGATCGAGAGAAGGAAAAAGAGGTGATTTTTAGCCTCTCTCGATTTTGTACTTAGAAAAAATCCAAATTTTTTTATTTTTTTTTTCCGTTTTTTTTCTAAGTGTCTGATCGAGAGAAGGAAAAAGAGGTGATTTTTAGCCTCTCTCGATTTTGTACTTAGAAAAAATCAAAAAATTTTTTTATTTTTTTTCATTTTTTTTTCTAAGTGTCTGATCGAGAGAAGGAAAAAGAGGTGATTTTTAGCCTCTCTCGATTTTGTACTTAGAAAAAATCCAATTTTTTTTTTTTTTTTTCCGTTTTTTTTCTAAGTGTCTGATCGAGAGAAGGAAAAAGAGGTGATTTTTAGCCTCTCTCGATTTTGTACTTAGAAAAAATCCAATTTTTTTTTTTTTTTTTTTTTTTTTTTTCTAAGTGTCTGATCGAGAGAAGGAAAAAGAGGTGATTTTTAGCCTCTCTCGATTTTGTACTTAGAAAAAATCCAATTTTTTTTTTTTTTTTTTTCCGTTTTTTTTCTTAGTGTCTGATCGAGAGAAGGAAAAAGAGGTGATTTTTAGCCTCTCTCGATTTTGTACTTAGAAAAAATCCAATTTTTTTTTTTTTTTTTTCATTTTTTTTTCTAAGTGTCTGATCGAGAGAAGGAAAAAGAGGTGATTTTTAGCCTCTCTCGATTTTGTACTTAGAAAAAATCCAAATTTTTTTATTTTTTTTTTCCGTTTTTTTTCTAAGTGTCTGATCGAGAGAAGGAAAAAGAGGTGATTTTTAGCCTCTCTCGATTTTGTACTTAGAAAAAATCAAAAAAAATTTTTATTTTTTTTCATTTTTTTTTCTAAGTGTCTGATCGAGAGAAGGAAAAAGAGGTGATTTTTAGCCTCTCTCGATTTTGTACTTAGAAAAAATCCAAATTTTTTATTTTTTTTTTTCCGTTTTTTTTCTAAGTGTCTGATCGAGAGAAGGAAAAAGAGGTGATTTTTAGCCTCTCTCGATTTTGTACTTAGAAAAAATCCAATTTTTTTTTTTTTTTTTTCTTTTTTTTTTGTAAGTGTCTGATCGAGAGAAGGAAAAAGAGGTGATTTTTAGCCTCTCTCGATTTTGTACTTAGAAAAAATCCAATTTTTTTTTTTTTTTTTTTTTCCGTTTTTTTTCTAAGTGTCTGATCGAGAGAAGGAAAAAGAGGTGATTTTTAGCCTCTCTCGATTTTGTACTTAGAAAAAATCCAAATTGTTTTTTGTTTTTTTTCCGGTTTTTTTCTAAGTGTCTGATCGAGAGAAGGAAAAAGAGGTGATTTTTAGCCTCTCTCGATTTTGTACTTAGAAAAAATCCAAATTTTTTTTTTTTTTTTTCTTGTTTTTTTTCTAAGTGTCTGATCGAGAGAAGGAAAAAGAGGTGATTTTTAGCCTCTCTCGATTTTGTACTTAGAAAAAATCCAAAATTATTATTTTTTTTTTTCAGTTTTTTTTCTAAGTGTCTGATCGAGAGAAGGAAAAAGAGGTGATTTTTAGCCTCTCTCGATTTTGTACTTAGAAAAAATCCAAATTTTTTTTTTTTTTTTTCCGTTTTTTTTCTAAGTGTCTGATCGAGAGAAGGAAAAAGAGGTGATTTTTAGCCTCTCTCGATTTTGTACTTAGAAAAAATCCAATTTTTTTTTTTTTTTTTCTTTTTTTTTTCTAAGTGTCTGATCGAGAGAAGGAAAAAGAGGTGATTTTTAGCCTCTCTCGATTTTGTACTTAGAAAAAATCCAAAATTATTATTTTTTTTTTTTCAGTTTTTTTTCTAAGTGTCTGATCGAGAGAAGGAAAAAGAGGTGATCTTTAGCCTCTCTCGATTTTGTACTTAGAAAAAATCCAATTTTTTTTTTTTTTTTTTCCGTTTTTTTTCTAAGTGTCTGATCGAGAGAAGGAAAAAGAGGTGATTTTTAGCCTCTCTCGATTTTGTACTTAGAAAAAATCCAAATTTTTTTTTTTTTTTTTCCGTTTTTTTTCTAAGTGTCTGATCGAGAGAAGGAAAAAGAGGTGATTTTTAGCCTCTCTCGATTTTGTACTTAGAAAAAATCCAAATTTTTTTTTTTTTTTTTTCCGTTTTTTTTCTAAGTGTCTGATCGAGAGAAGGAAAAAGAGGTGATTTTTAGCCTCTCTCGATTTTGTACTTAGAAAAAATCCAAAAATTTT
>NW_026908229.1:0-37783 GCF_033978785.1 Entelurus aequoreus
GATCAGACACTTAGAAAAAAAAACGGGAAAAAAAAAAAAAAAAAATTTGGATTTTTTCTAAGTACAAAATCGAGAGTGGCTAAAAATCACCTCTTTTTCCTTCTCTCGATCAGACACTTAGAAAAAAAAACGGAAAAAAAAAAAAAAAAAATTTGGATTTTTTCTAAGTACAAAATCGAGAGTGGCTAAAAATCACCTCTTTTTCCTTCTCTCGATCAGACACTTAGAAAAAAAAATGAAAAAAAAAAAAAAAATTGGATTTTTTCTAAGTACAAAATCGAGAGAGGCTAAAAATCACATCTTTTTCCTTCTCTCGATCAGACACTTAGAAAAAAAACGGAAAAAAAAAAAAAAAAAATTTGGATTTTTTCTAAGTACAAAATCGAGAGAGGCTAAAAATCACCTCTTTTTCCTTTTCTCGATCAGACACTTAGAAAAAAAACGGAAAAAAAAAAAAAAAAATTGGATTTTTTCTAAGTACAAAATCGAGAGAGGCTAAAAATCACCTCTTTTTCCTTTTCTCGATCAGACACTTAGAAAAAAAAACGGAAAAAAAAAAAAAAAAATTTGGATTTTTTCTTAGTACAAAATCGAGAGAGGCTAAAAATCACCTCTTTTTCCTTCTCTCGATCAGACACTTAGAAAAAAAAACGGAAAAAAAAAAAAAAAAAATTTGGATTTTTTCTAAGTACAAAATCGAGAGTGGCTAAAAATCACCTCTTTTTCCTTCTCTCGATCAGACACTTAGAAAAAAAACGGAAAAAAAAAAAAAAAAATTTGGATTTTTTCTTAGTACAAAATCGAGAGAGGCTAAAAATCACCTCTTTTTCCTTCTCTCGATCAGACACTTAGAAAAAAAACGGAAAAAAAAAAAAAAAAAATTGGATTTTTTCTAAGTACAAAATCGAGAGTGGCTAAAAATCACCTCTTTTTCCTTCTCTCGATCAGACACTTAGAAAAAAAAATGAAAAAAAATTTAAAAAAATTGGATTTTTTCTAAGTACAAAATCGAGAGAAGCTAAAAATCACCTCTTTTTCATTCTCTCGATCAGACACTTAGAAAAAAAAACGGAAAAAAAAAAAAAAAAAAATTTGGATTTTTTCTAAGTACAAAATCGAGAGAGGCTAAAAATCACCTCTTTTTCCTTTTCTCGATCAGACACTTAGAAAAAAAACGGAAAAAAAAAAAAAAAAATTTGGATTTTTTCTAAGTACAAAATCGAGAGAGGCTAAAAATCACCTCTTTTTCCTTCTCTCGATCAGACACTTAGAAAAAAAACGGAAAAAAAAAAAAAAAAATTTGGATTTTTCTAAGTACAAAATCGAGAGTGGCTAAAAATCACCTCTTTTTCCTTCTCTCGATCAGACACTTAGAAAAAAAACAGAAAAAAAAAAAAAAATTTGGATTTTTTCTAAGTACAAAATCGAGAGAGGCTAAAAATCACCTCTTTTTCCTTTTCTCGATCAGACACTTAGAAAAAAAACGGAAAAAAAAAAATAAAAAATTTGGATTTTTTCTAAGTACAAAATCGAGAGAGGCTAAAAATCACCTCTTTTTCATTCTCTCGATCAGACACTTAGAAAAAAAACGGAAAAAAAAAAAAAAAAAATTTGGATTTTTTCTAAGTACAAAATCGAGAGTGGCTAAAAATCACCTCTTTTTCCTTCTCTCGATCAGACACTTAGAAAAAAAACGGGGAAAAAAAAAAAAAAAAATTTGGATTTTTTCTAAGTACAAAATCGAGAGTGGCTAAAAATCACCTCTTTTTCCTTCTCTCGATCAGACACTTAGAAAAAAAAATGAAAAAAAAAAAAAAAAATTTGGATTTTTTCTAAGTACAAAATCAAGAGAGGCTAAAAATCACCTCTTTTTCCTTTTCTCGATCAGACACTTAGAAAAAAAACGGAAAAAAAAAAAAAAAAAATTGGATTTTTCTAAGTACAAAATCGAGAGTGGCTAAAAATCACCTCTTTTTCCTTCTCTCGATCAGACACTTAGAAAAAAAACGGGAAAAAAAAAAAAAAAATTTGGATTTTTTCTAAGTACAAAATCGAGAGAGGCTAAAAATCACCTCTTTTTCCTTTTCTCGATCAGACACTTAGAAAAAAAACGGAAAAAAAAAAAAAAAATTTGGATTTTTTCTTAGTACAAAATCGAGAGAGGCTAAAAATCACCTCTTTTTCCTTCTCTCGATCAGACACTTAGAAAAAAAACGGAAAAAAAAAAAAAAAAAAAATTGGATTTTTTCTAAGTACAAAATCGAGAGTGGCTAAAAATCACCTCTTTTTCCTTCTCTCGATCAGACACTTAGAAAAAAAAACGGAAAAAAAAAAAAAAAAATTTGGATTTTTTCTTAGTACAAAATCGAGAGAGGCTAAAAATCACCTCTTTTTCCTTCTCTCGATCAGACACTTAGAAAAAAAACGGAAAAAAAAAAAAAAAATTTGGATTTTTTCTAAGTACAAAATCGAGAGAGGCTAAAAATCACCTCTTTTTCCTTCTCTCGATCAGACACTTAGAAAAAAAACGGAAAAAAAAAAAAAAAAAAATTTGGATTTTTTCTAAGTACAAAATCGAGAGTGGCTAAAAATCACCTCTTTTTCCTTCTCTCGATCAGACACTTAGAAAAAAAACGGAAAAAAAAAAAAAAAAAATTTGGATTTTTTCTAAGTACAAAATCGAGAGTGGCTAAAAATCACCTCTTTTTCCTTCTCTCGATCAGACACTTAGAAAAAAAAATGAAAAAAAAAAAAAAAAATTGGATTTTTTCTAAGTACAAAATCGAGAGTGGCTAAAAATCACCTCTTTTTCCTTCTCTCGATCAGACACTTAGAAAAAAAACGGGAAAAAAAAAAAAAATTGGATTTTTTCTAAGTACAAAATCGAGAGTGGCTAAAAATCACCTCTTTTTCCTTCTCTCGATCAGACACTTAGAAACGGAAAAAAAAAAAAAAAAATTTGGATTTTTTCTAAGTACAAAATCGAGAGTGGCTAAAAATCACCTCTTTTTCCTTCTCTCGATCAGACACTTAGAAAAAAAAATGAAAAAAAAAAAAAAAAAATTGGATTTTTTCTAAGTACAAAATCGAGAGAGGCTAAAAAATCACCTCTTTTTCCTTCTCTCGATCAGACACTTAGAAAAAAAAACGGAAAAAAAAAAATTGGATTTTTTCTAAGTACAAAATCGAGAGTGGCTAAAAATCACCTCTTTTTCCTTCTCTCGATCAGACACTTAGAAAAAAAACGGAAAAAAAAAAAAAAAAAATTTGGATTTTTTCTAAGTACAAAATCAGGAGTGGCTAAAAATCACCTCTTTTTCCTTCTCTCGATCAGACACTTAGAAAAAAAACGGAAATAAAAAAAAAAAAAAATTTGGATTTTTTCTAAGTACAAAATCGAGAGAGGCTAAAAATCACCTCTTTTTCCTTCTCTCGATCAGACACTTAGAAAAAAAACGGAAAAAAAAAAAAAAAAAATTTGGATTTTTTCTAAGTACAAAATCGAGAGTGGCTAAAAATCACCTCTTTTTCCTTTTCTCGATCAGACACTTAGAAAAAAAACGGAAAAAAAAAAAAAAAAAATTTGGATTTTTTCTAAGTACAAAATCGAGAGAGGCTAAAAATCACCTCTTTTTCCTTCTCTCGATCAGACACTTAGAAAAAAAACGGAAAAAAAAAAAAAAAAAATTTGGATTTTTTCTAAGTACAAAATCGAGAGTGGCTAAAAATCACCTCTTTTTCCTTCTCTCGATCAGACACTTAGAAAAAAAAATGAAAAAAAAAAAAAAAAAATTTGGATTTTTTCTAAGTACAAAATCGAGAGAGGCTAAAAATCACCTCTTTTTCCTTCTCTCGATCAGACACTTAGAAAAAAAACGGAAAAAAAAAAAAAAAAAATTTGGATTTTTTCTAAGTACAAAATCGAGAGTGGCTAAAAATCACCTCTTTTTCCTTCTCTCGATCAGACACTTAGAAAAAAAACGGAAAAAAAAAAAAAAAAATTGGATTTTTTCTAAGTACAAAATCGAGAGAGGCTAAAAATCACCTCTTTTTCCTTTTCTCGATCAGACACTTAGAAAAAAAACGGAAAAAAAAAAAAAAAATTTGGATTTTTTCTAAGTACAAAATCGAGAGTGGCTAAAAATCACCTCTTTTTCCTTCTCTCGATCAGACACTTAGAAAAAAAACGGAAAAAAAAAAATAAAAAAATTTGGATTTTTTCTAAGAACAAAATCGAGAGTGGCTAAAAATCACCTCTTTTTCCTTCTCTCGATCGGACACTTAGAAAAAAAACGGAAAAAAAAAAAAAAAAAATTTGGATTTTTTCTAAGTACAAAATCGAGAGAGGCTAAAAATCACCTCTTTTTCCTTTTCTCGATCAGACACTTAGAAAAAAAACGGAAAAAAAAAATTAAAAAATTTGGATTTTTTCTAAGTACAAAATCGAGAGAGGCTAAAAATCACCTCTTTTTCCTTCTCTCGATCAGACTCTTAGAAAAAAAACGGAAAAAAAAAAAAAAAAAATTGGATTTTTTCTAAGTACAAAATCGAGAGTGGCTAAAAATCACCTCTTTTTCCTTCTCTCGATCAGACACTTAGAAAAAAAACGGAAAAAAAAAAAAAAAATTTGGATTTTTTCTAAGTACAAAATCGAGAGAGGCTAAAAATCATCTCTTTTTCCTTCTCTCGATCAGACACTTAGAAAAAAAACGGAAAAAAAAAAAAAAAAAAATTTGGATTTTTTCTAAGTACAAAATCGAGAGTGGCTAAAAATCACCTCTTTTTCCTTCTCTCGATCAGACACTTAGAAAAAAAACGGAAAAAAAAAAATAAAAAATTTGGATTTTTTCTAAGTACAAAATCGAGAGTGGCTAAAAATCACCTCTTTTTCCTTCTCTCGATCAGACACTTAGAAAAAAAAATGAAAAAAAAAAAAAAAAATTGGATTTTTTCTAAGTACAAAATCGAGAGAGGCTAAAAATCACCTCTTTTTCCTTCTCTCGATCAGACACTTAGAAAAAAAACGGAAAAAAAAAAAAAAAAAATTTGGATTTTTTCTAAGTACAAAATCGAGAGAGGCTAAAAATCACCTCTTTTTCCTTCTCTCGATCAGACACTTAGAAAAAAAACGGGAAAAAAAAAAAAAAAAAATTGGATTTTTTCTAAGTACAAAATCGAGAGTGGCTAAAAATCACCTCTTTTTCCTTCTCTCGATCAGACACTTAGAAAAAAAACGGAAAAAAAAAAAAAAAAAATTGGATTTTTTCTAAGTACAAAATCGAGAGTGGCTAAAAATCACCTCTTTTTCCTTCTCTCGATCAGACACTTAGAAAAAAAAATGAAAAAAAAAATGAAAAAAAAAAAAAAAAATTGGATTTTTTCTAAGTACAAAATCGAGAGAGGCTAAAAATCACCTCTTTTTCCTTTTCTCGATCAGACACTTAGAAAAAAAACGGAAAAAAAAAAATTAAAAATTTGGATTTTTTCTAAGTACAAAATCGAGAGAGGCTAAAAATCACCTCTTTTTCCTTCTCTCGATCAGACACTAAGAAAAAAAACGGAAAAAAAAAAAAAAAAAATTTGGATTTTTTCTAAGTACAAAATCGAGAGTGGCTAAAAATCACCTCTTTTTCCTTCTCTCGATCAGACACTTAGAAAAAAAACGGAAAAAAAAAAAAAAAAATTTGGATTTTTTCTAAGTACAAAATCAAGAGAGGCTAAAAATCACCTCTTTTTCCTTTTCTCGATCAGACACTTAGAAAAAAAACGGAAAAAAAAAAAAAAAAAATTGGGATTTTTTCTAAGTACAAAATCGAGAGTGGCTAAAAATCACCTCTTTTTCCTTCTCTCGATCAGACACTTAGAAAAAAAACGGGAAAAAAAAAAAAAAAAAATTTGGATTTTTTCTAAGTACAAAATCGAGAGAGGCTAAAAATCACCTATTTTTCCTTTTCTCGATCAGACACTTAGAAAAAAAACGGAAAAAAAAAAAAAAAAAATTTGGATTTTTTCTAAGTACAAAATCGAGAGAGGCTAAAAATCACCTCTTTTTCCTTCTCTCGATCAGACACTTAGAAAAAAAACGGAAAAAAAAAAAAAAAAAATTTGGATTTTTTCTAAGTACAAAATCGAGAGTGGCTAAAAATCACCTCTTTTTCCTTCTCTCGATCAGACACTTAGAAAAAAAAATGAAAAAAAATGAAAAAAAATTGGATTTTTTCTAAGTACAAAATCGAGAGAGGCTAAAAATCACCTCTTTTTCCTTCTCTCGATCAGACACTTAGAAAAAAAACGGGAAAAAAAAAAAAAAAAATTTGGATTTTTTCTAAGTACAAAATCGAGAGTGGCTAAAAATCACCTCTTTTTCCTTCTCTCGATCAGACACTTAGAAAAAAAACGGAAAAAAAAAAAAAAAAAATTTGGATTTTTTCTAAGTACAAAATCGAGAGTGGCTAAAAATCACCTCTTTTTCCTTCTCTCGATCAGACACTTAGAAAAAAAAATGAAAAAAAAAAAAAAAATTGGATTTTTTCTAAGTACAAAATCGAGAGAGGCTAAAAATCACATCTTTTTCCTTCTCTCGATCAGACACTTAGAAAAAAAACGGAAAAAAAAAAAAAAAAAATTTGGATTTTTTCTAAGTACAAAATCGAGAGAGGCTAAAAATCACCTCTTTTTCCTTTTCTCGATCAGACACTTAGAAAAAAAACGGAAAAAAAAAAATAAAAAATTTGGATTTTTTCTAAGTACAAAATCGAGAGAGGCTAAAAATCACCTCTTTTTCCTTCTCTCGATCAGACTCTTAGAAAAAAAACGGAAAAAAAAAAAAAAAAAAATTGGATTTTTTCTAAGTACAAAATCGAGAGTGGCTAAAAATCACCTCTTTTTCCTTCTCTCGATCAGACACTTAGAAAAAAAACGGAAAAAAAAAAAAAAAAATTTGGATTTTTTCTAAGTACAAAATCGAGAGAGGCTAAAAATCATCTCTTTTTCCTTCTCTCGATCAGACACTTAGAAAAAAAACGGAAAAAAAAAAAAAAAAAAATTTGGATTTTTTCTAAGTACAAAATCGAGAGTGGCTAAAAATCACCTCTTTTTCCTTCTCTCGATCAGACACTTAGAAAAAAAACGGAAAAAAAAAAATAAAAAATTTGGATTTTTTCTAAGTACAAAATCGAGAGTGGCTAAAAATCACCTCTTTTTCCTTCTCTCGATCAGACACTTAGAAAAAAAAATGAAAAAAAAAAAAAAAAAATTGGATTTTTTCTAAGTACAAAATCGAGAGAGGCTAAAAATCACCTCTTTTTCCTTCTCTCGATCAGACACTTAGAAAAAAAACGGAAAAAAAAAAAAAAAAAATTTGGATTTTTTCTAAGTACAAAATCAAGAGAGGCTAAAAATCACCTCTTTTTCCTTTTCTCGATCAGACACTTAGAAAAAAAACGGAAAAAAAAAAAAAAAAAATTGGGATTTTTTCTAAGTACAAAATCGAGAGTGGCTAAAAATCACCTCTTTTTCCTTCTCTCGATCAGACACTTAGAAAAAAAACGGGAAAAAAAAAAAAAAAAAATTTGGATTTTTTCTAAGTACAAAATCGAGAGAGGCTAAAAATCACCTATTTTTCCTTTTCTCGATCAGACACTTAGAAAAAAAACGGAAAAAAAAAAAAAAAAAATTTGGATTTTTTCTAAGTACAAAATCGAGAGAGGCTAAAAATCACCTCTTTTTCCTTCTCTCGATCAGACACTTAGAAAAAAAACGGAAAAAAAAAAAAAAAAAATTTGGATTTTTTCTAAGTACAAAATCGAGAGTGGCTAAAAATCACCTCTTTTTCCTTCTCTCGATCAGACACTTAGAAAAAAAAATGAAAAAAAATGAAAAAAAATTGGATTTTTTCTAAGTACAAAATCGAGAGAGGCTAAAAATCACCTCTTTTTCCTTCTCTCGATCAGACACTTAGAAAAAAAACGGGAAAAAAAAAAAAAAAAATTTGGATTTTTTCTAAGTACAAAATCGAGAGTGGCTAAAAATCACCTCTTTTTCCTTCTCTCGATCAGACACTTAGAAAAAAAACGGAAAAAAAAAAAAAAAAAATTTGGATTTTTTCTAAGTACAAAATCGAGAGTGGCTAAAAATCACCTCTTTTTCCTTCTCTCGATCAGACACTTAGAAAAAAAAATGAAAAAAAAAAAAAAAAATTGGATTTTTTCTAAGTACAAAATCGAGAGAGGCTAAAAATCACATCTTTTTCCTTCTCTCGATCAGACACTTAGAAAAAAAACGGAAAAAAAAAAAAAAAAAATTTGGATTTTTTCTAAGTACAAAATCGAGAGAGGCTAAAAATCACCTCTTTTTCCTTTTCTCGATCAGACACTTAGAAAAAAAACGGAAAAAAAAAAATAAAAAATTTGGATTTTTTCTAAGTACAAAATCGAGAGAGGCTAAAAATCACCTCTTTTTCCTTCTCTCGATCAGACTCTTAGAAAAAAAACGGAAAAAAAAAAAAAAAAAAATTGGATTTTTTCTAAGTACAAAATCGAGAGTGGCTAAAAATCACCTCTTTTTCCTTCTCTCGATCAGACACTTAGAAAAAAAACGGAAAAAAAAAAAAAAAAATTTGGATTTTTTCTAAGTACAAAATCGAGAGAGGCTAAAAATCATCTCTTTTTCCTTCTCTCGATCAGACACTTAGAAAAAAAACGGAAAAAAAAAAAAAAAAAAATTTGGATTTTTTCTAAGTACAAAATCGAGAGTGGCTAAAAATCACCTCTTTTTCCTTCTCTCGATCAGACACTTAGAAAAAAAACGGAAAAAAAAAAATAAAAAATTTGGATTTTTTCTAAGTACAAAATCGAGAGTGGCTAAAAATCACCTCTTTTTCCTTCTCTCGATCAGACACTTAGAAAAAAAAATGAAAAAAAAAAAAAAAAAATTGGATTTTTTCTAAGTACAAAATCGAGAGAGGCTAAAAATCACCTCTTTTTCCTTCTCTCGATCAGACACTTAGAAAAAAAACGGAAAAAAAAAAAAAAAAAATTTGGATTTTTTCTAAGTACAAAATCGAGAGAGGCTAAAAATCACCTCTTTTTCCTTTTCTCGATCAGACACTTAGAAAAAAAACGGAAAAAAAAAAAAAAAAAATTTGGATTTTTTCTAAGTACAAAATCGAGAGAGGCTAAAAATCACCTCTTTTTCCTTCTCTCGATCAGACACTTAGAAAAAAAACCGAAAAAAAAAAAAAAAAATTTGGATTTTTTCTAAGTACAAAATCGAGAGAGGCTAAAAATCACCTCTTTTTCCTTTTCTCGATCAGACACTTAGAAAAAAAACGGAAAAAAAAAAAAAAAAATTTGGATTTTTTCTAAGTACAAAATCGAGAGAGGCTAAAAATCACCTCTTTTTCCTTCTCTCGATCAGACACTTAGAAAAAAAACGGAAAAAAAAAAAAAAAAAATTTGGATTTTTTCTAAGTACAAAATCGAGAGAGGCTAAAAATCACCTCTTTTTCCTTCTCTCGATCAGACACTTAGAAAAAAAACGGAAAAAAAAAAAAAAAAAATTTGGATTTTTTCTAAGTACAAAATCGAGAGTGGCTAAAAATCACCTCTTTTTCCTTCTCTCGATCAGACACTTAGAAAAAAAACGGAAAAAAAAAAAAAAAAAATTTGGATTTTTTCTAAGTACAAAATCGAGAGTGGCTAAA
Organism: Entelurus aequoreus; assembly: GCF_033978785.1. NCBI lineage: Eukaryota > Metazoa > Chordata > Actinopteri > Syngnathiformes > Syngnathidae > Entelurus > Entelurus aequoreus. Next base: position 9,704 of record NW_026908229.1, read on the forward strand.
AATCACCTCTTTTTCCTTCTCTCGATCAGACACTTAGAAAAAAAACGGAAAAAAAAAAAAAAAAAAATTTGGATTTTTTCTAAGAACAAAATCGAGAGTGGCTAAAAATCACCTCTTTTTCCTTCTCTCGATCGGACACTTAGAAAAAAAACGGAAAAAAAAAAAAAAAAAATTTGGATTTTTTCTAAGTACAAAATCGAGAGAGGCTAAAAATCACCTCTTTTTCCTTTTCTCGATCAGACACTTAGAAAAAAAACGGAAAAAAAAAAATAAAAAAATTTGGATTTTTTCTAAGTACAAAATCGAGAGAGGCTAAAAATCACCTCTTTTTCCTTCTCTCGATCAGACTCTTAGAAAAAAAACGGAAAAAAAAAAAAAAAAAATTTGGATTTTTTCTAAGTACAAAATCGACAGTGGCTAAAAATCACCTCTTTTTCCTTCTCTCGATCAGACACTTAGAAAAAAAACTGAAAAAAAAAAAAAAAATTTGGATTTTTTCTAAGTACAAAATCAAGAGAGGCTAAAAATCACCTCTTTTTCCTTTTCTCGATCAGACACTTAGAAAAACAACGGAAAAAAAAAAAAAGAAAAATTTGGATTTTTTCTTAGTACAAAATCGAGAGTGGCTAAAAATCACCTCTTTTTCCTTCTCTCGATCAGACACTTAGAAAAAAAACGGAAAAAAAAAAAAAAAAAAATTTGGATTTTTTCTAAGTACAAAATCGAGAGAGGCTAAAAATCACCTCTTTTTCCTTTTCTCGATCAGACACTTAGAAAAAAAACGGAAAAAAAAAAAAAAAAAATTTGGATTTTTTCTAAGTACAAAATCGAGAGAGGCTAAAAATCACCTCTTTTTCCTTCTCTCGATCAGACACTTAGAAAAAAAACGGGAAAAAAAAAAAAAAAAAATTGGATTTTTTCTAAGTACAAAATCGAGAGTGGCTAAAAATCACCTCTTTTTCCTTCTCTCGATCAGACACTTAGAAAAAAAACGGAAAAAAAAAAAAAAAAAATTGGATTTTTTCTAAGTACAAAATCGAGAGTGGCTAAAAATCACCTCTTTTTCCTTCTCTCGATCAGACACTTAGAAAAAAAAATGAAAAAAAAAATGAAAAAAAAAAAAAAAAAATTGGATTTTTTCTAAGTGCAAAATCGAGAGAGGCTAAAAATCACCTCTTTTTCCTTTTCTCGATCAGACACTTAGAAAAAAAACGGAAAAAAAAAAATTAAAAATTTGGATTTTTTCTAAGTACAAAATCGAGAGAGGCTAAAAATCACCTCTTTTTCCTTCTCTCGATCAGACACTAAGAAAAAAAACGGAAAAAAAAAAAAAAAAAATTTGGATTTTTTCTAAGTACAAAATCGAGAGTGGCTAAAAATCACCTCTTTTTCCTTCTCTCGATCAGACACTTAGAAAAAAAACGGAAAAAAAAAAAAAAAAATTTGGATTTTTTCTAAGTACAAAATCAAGAGAGGCTAAAAATCACCTCTTTTTCCTTTTCTCGATCAGACACTTAGAAAAAAAACGGAAAAAAAAAAAAAAAAAATTGGGATTTTTTCTAAGTACAAAATCGAGAGTGGCTAAAAATCACCTCTTTTTCCTTCTCTCGATCAGTTGGGAGGTGGAGGCAGAGTACTTAAGTCAATGTTTTTGGGAGAAGTCAGTGAAAATGAAATTATAACAATTGTAAATAAATTAAAGAACAAAACATCAACAGACGATGATGGGTTAGATATGATAATTGTAAAAGAGACAATTGACTGCATCATTGAGCCTCTCTGCTATATCTTCAATCTCTCTTTCAATACAGGGACCTTCCCAGATAGAATGAAGGTAGCAAAGGTTATTCCACTCTTTAAAGATGGGGATAAGCACATGTTTACTAATTACAGACCGGTATCACTTCTGTCCCAATTCTCTAAGGTGCTTGAAAAAATATTTGTACAAAAATTAGACCATTTTATTGAAAAAAACAAGTTGTTGAGCGAGAGCCAGTATGGATTTCGTTCAAACAGATCTACTGCCTCTGCTGTGATGAACATAATTGAGGACATAACAACAGCCACCGATAGTAAGAAATACACAGTAGGGGTGTTTATAGACCTTAAGAAAGCGTTTGACACAATCGATCACTCTATCCTTTTATCCAAATTACATTCATACGGTGTGAGAGGAATAGTTTTAGATTGGTTAAATAGCTACTTGAATAACAGACAACAATATGTACAATATGCTGCTAATACATCTGAAAATATGAGTATTAAGTGTGGAATTCCACAAGGGTCTGTTCTGGGACCGAAACTATTTATTTTATACATAAATGATATCTGTGATGTGTCAAAATTACTCAATTTTGTATTATTTGCTGACGATACCAACTTTTACAGCTCTGGACATGACTTAAATGAATTACTAAAGAGTATGGAACAGGAAATGGTCAAACTCAAAAAATGGTTTGACGTTAACAAATTATCATTGAATTTGAAAAAAACTAAGTTCATGATTTTTAGTAAGAGAAAAAAGCCTGAAAATATTGTACTGTCAATAGCTGGAACAAGCATTGAAAAAGTCTCTGAGATTAGATTTTTGGGAGTGATTTTAGATGATAATATTAGTTGGAAATCGCATATCTCACATGTTAGAAAAAAGATGGCTAAAAGTATATTTATATTAAATAAGGTAAAAGATGTATTAGATTATAAAGCAATGCGTACACTGTATTGTGCACTTGTACTGCCTTATATCAATTATTGTGTGGAAATATGGGGTAGTACATATAAGAGTAACACAAAGCCACTGTACCTCCTTCAGAAGAGAGCGATCAGAATCATACACAAAACAGGTTATAGAGAGCACACAAATGGATTATTTATTAGCTCAGGACTTTACAAATTTTATGAACTAGTTGAGCAGCAGACATTATTGGTTATGTTCAGGGCTAGTAGTCAAGAGCTACCAACAAATCTACAAAAAAAATTCACTTTAATAGAAAAAGAAGGAAGAAGGAAAGGGCACTTTAAGCATCAGCTTGCACGAACAACATCAAAACAAATGTGTACATCAGTGGTGGGAGTAAAACTCTGGAACTCTCTCCATAATGAAATAAAGCAATGTAAAAACACATTTCAATTAAAAAAAGTCTTTAAAAACAGAACTATGATGTTATATGAGCACTGACAAAAGGGACGCAAAGGGAAAAATAAGGGGAAAAAAATAAAAATAAAAAATAAAAATAATAATAAACACACAAAAAAAAACAACGCTTACATTATCCTACATGACTGTAGGTATTGTATAGTCTAGCTTTCCTTTCATTTTTTTTTTTTTTTTTTTTTTTCTTTATCGACATGCACTATGGATCCTTGGTTGAATGATCACATTGTTCTTAGCTTTGTTTGGTTTGAATGATACCTTGTTATGATAGCCTTGTTCTATTCAGTTTTGTTTGGTTTGAATGATTACCTTATTCTTTTTCAGTTTGTTTGGTTTGGATGATTGCCTTGTTCTTTTTCAGTTTGTTTGGTTTGAGTGATTGCCTTATTTTTTCAGTTTTTGTTTTGTTTGTTTATTTTTTGTTCAACTTATCTTGCTTGTTTATTCTTTTCATTGATTGTTTGTTCTATTAATTTCTATGAGTGTGTGCACTGGGTAGGGGTACAAACTTGTAGTTTTTAGGCAACAATAACTTTTCTTGTCAACTGGGTCATACATGTCCTGTAGCCTTTTTTACTACTCTAGAGTCTACGCCCCTGGTGGGTGGGTGCGTGTGGGTGTGGGTGCCTGTGTGTGCATATGTGATATATTGTTTTGTATTGATTTGTTGCATTGGATGTTCTAATGCACTACCGGCAAAGAGATACCAAGAAAATGTTTCTTTTGTGCGAAGTGGCAGGAAATATAAGATTTTCTTCATCCTGTTCCTTTTCGACATGGCTGTGTATTGAATGCAGTAAGGTATGTGAGATTGTTGAAATGTTGTTGAAATGTACACATCCAAGTACGAAATAAATAAATAATTGAAATTGAAATTGAAATTGAAATTGAAATTGACACTTAGAAAAAAAACGGGAAAAAAAAAAAAAAAAATTTGGATTTTTTCTAAGTACAAAATCGAGAGAGGCTAAAAATCACCTCTTTTTCCTTTTCTCGATCAGACACTTAGAAAAAAAAACGGAAAAAAAAAAAAAAAAAATTTGGATTTTTTCTAAGTACAAAATCGAGAGAGGCTAAAAATCACCTCTTTTTCCTTCTCTCGATCAGACACTTAGAAAAAAAACGGAAAAAAAAAAAAAAAAAATTTGGATTTTTTCTAAGTACAAAATCGAGAGTGGCTAAAAATCACCTCTTTTTCCTTCTCTCGATCAGACACTTAGAAAAAAAAATGAAAAAAAATGAAAAAAAATTGGATTTTTTCTAAGTACAAAATCGAGAGAGGCTAAAAATCACCTCTTTTTCCTTCTCTCGATCAGACACTTAGAAAAAAAACGGAAAAAAAAAAAAAAAAAATTTGGATTTTTTCTAAGTACAAAATCGAGAGTGGCTAAAAATCACCTCTTTTTCCTTCTCTCGATCAGACACTTAGAAAAAAAACGGAAAAAAAAAAAAAAAAAATTTGGATTTTTTCTAAGTACAAAATCGAGAGTGGCTAAAAATCACCTCTTTTTCCTTCTCTCGATCAGACACTTAGAAAAAAAAATGAAAAAAAAAAAAAAAAATTGGATTTTTTCTAAGTACAAAATCGAGAGAGGCTAAAAATCACATCTTTTTCCTTCTCTCGATCAGACACTTAGAAAAAAAACGGAAAAAAAAAAATAAAAAAATTTGGATTTTTTCTAAGAACAAAATCGAGAGTGGCTAAAAATCACCTCTTTTTCCTTCTCTCGATCAGACACTTAGAAAAAAAACGGAAAAAAAAAAAAAAAAAATTTGGATTTTTTCTAAGTACAAAATCGAGAGAGGCTAAAAATCACCTCTTTTTCCTTTTCTCGATCAGACACTTAGAAAAAAAACTGAAAAAAAAAAAAAAAAATTGGATTTTTTCTAAGTACAAAATCAAGAGAGGCTAAAAATCACCTCTTTTTCCTTTTCTCGATCAGACACTTAGAAAAACAACGGAAAAAAAAAAAAAAAAAAATTTGGATTTTTTCTTAGTACAAAATCGAGAGTGGCTAAAAATCACCTCTTTTTCCTTCTCTCGATCAGACACTTAGAAAAAAAAACGGAAAAAAAAAAAAAAAAAAATTTGGATTTTTTCTAAGTACAAAATCGAGAGAGGCTAAAAATCACCTCTTTTTCCTTTTCTCGATCAGACACTTAGAAAAAAAACGGAAAAAAAAAAAAAAAAAAATTGGATTTTTTTCTAAGTACAAAATCGAGAGAGGCTAAAAATCACCTCTTTTTCCTTCTCTCGATCAGACACTTAGAAAAAAAACGGAAAAAAAAAAAAAAAAAATTTGGATTTTTTCTAAGTACAAAATCGAGAGTGGCTAAAAATCACCTCTTTTTCCTTCTCTCGATCAGACACTTAGAAAAAAAACGGAAAAAAAAAAAAAAAATTTTGGATTTTTTCTAAGTACAAAATCGAGAGTGGCTAAAAATCACCTCTTTTTCCTTCTCTCGATCAGACACTTAGAAAAAAAAATGAAAAAAAAAAAAAAAAAATTGGATTTTTTCTAAGTACAAAATCAAGAGAGGCTAAAAATCACCTCTTTTTCCTTCTCTCGATCAGACACTTAGAAAAAAAACGGAAAAAAAAAAAAAAAATTTGGATTTTTTCTAAGTACAAAATCGAGAGTGGCTAAAAATCACCTCTTTTTCCTTCTCTCGATCAGACACTTAGAAAAAAAACGGAAAAAAAAAAAAAAAAATTTGGATTTTTTCTAAGTACAAAATCGAGAGAGGCTAAAAATCACCTCTTTTTCCTTTTCTCGATCAGACACTTAGAAAAAAAACGGAAAAAAAAAAATAAAAAATTTGGATTTTTTCTAAGTACAAAATCGAGAGAGGCTAAAAATCACCTCTTTTTCCTTCTCTCGATCAGACACTTAGAAAAAAAACGGAAAAAAAAAAAAAAAAAATTTGGATTTTTTCTAAGTACAAAATCGAGAGTGGCTAAAAATCACCTCTTTTTCCTTCTCTCGATCAGACACTTAGAAAAAAAACGGGAAAAAAAAAAAAAAAAATTTGGATTTTTTCTAAGTACAAAATCGAGAGTGGCTAAAAATCACCTCTTTTTCCTTCTCTCGATCAGACACTTAGAAAAAAAAATGAAAAAAAAAAAAAAAAATTTGGATTTTTTCTAAGTACAAAATCAAGAGAGGCTAAAAATCACCTCTTTTTCCTTTTCTCGATCAGACACTTAGAAAAAAAACGGGAAAAAAAAAAAAAAAAATTTGGATTTTTTCTAAGTACAAAATCGAGAGTGGCTAAAAATCACCTCTTTTTCCTTCTCTCGATCAGACACTTAGAAAAAAAACGGGAAAAAAAAAAAAAAAAAATTTGGATTTTTTCTAAGTACAAAATCGAGAGAGGCTAAAAATCACCTCTTTTTCCTTTTCTCGATCAGACACTTAGAAAAAAAACGGAAAAAAAAAAAAAAAAAATTTGGATTTTTTCTTAGTACAAAATCGAGAGAGGCTAAAAATCACCTCTTTTTCCTTCTCTCGATCAGACACTTAGAAAAAAAACGGAAAAAAAAAAAAAAAAAATTTGGATTTTTTCTAAGTACAAAATCGAGAGTGGCTAAAAATCACCTCTTTTTCCTTCTCTCGATCAGACACTTAGAAAAAAAAATGAAAAAAAATTAAAAAAAATTGGATTTTTTCTAAGTACAAAATCGAGAGAGGCTAAAAATCACCTCTTTTTCCTTCTCTCGATCAGACACTTAGAAAAAAAACGGAAAAAAAAAAAAAAAAAAATTTGGATTTTTTCTAAGTACAAAATCGAGAGAGGCTAAAAATCACCTCTTTTTCCTTTTCTCGATCAGACACTTAGAAAAAAAACGGAAAAAAAAAAAAAAAAAATTTGGATTTTTTCTAAGTACAAAATCGAGAGAGGCTAAAAATCACCTCTTTTTCCTTCTCTCGATCAGACACTTAGAAAAAAAACGGAAAAAAAAAAAAAAAAAATTTGGATTTTTTCTAAGTACAAAATCGAGAGTGGCTAAAAATCACCTCTTTTTCCTTCTCTCGATCAGACACTTAGAAAAAAAAATGAAAAAAAAAAAAAAAAAATTGGATTTTTTCTAAGTACAAAATCGATAGAGGCTAAAAATCACCTCTTTTTCCTTCTCTCGATCAGACACTTAGAAAAAAAACGGAAAAAAAAAAAAAAAAAATTTGGATTTTTTCTAAGTACAAAATCGAGAGTGGCTAAAAATCACCTCTTTTTCCTTCTCTCGATCAGACACTTAGAAAAAAAACGGAAAAAAAAAAAAAAAATTTGGATTTTTTCTAAGTACAAAATCGAGAGAGGCTAAAAATCACCTCTTTTTCCTTTTCTCGATCAGACACTTAGAAAAAAAACGGAAAAAAAAAAAAAAAAAATTTGGATTTTTTCTAAGTACAAAATCGAGAGAGGCTAAAAATCACCTCTTTTTCCTTCTCTCGATCAGACACTTAGAAAAAAAACGGAAAAAAAAAAAAAAAAAATTTTGATTTTTTCTAAGTACAAAATCGAGAGTGGCTAAAAATCACCTCTTTTTCCTTCTCTCGATCAGACACTTAGAAAAAAAACGGAAAAAAAAAAAAAAAAAAATTGGATTTTTTCTAAGTACAAAATCGAGAGAGGCTAAAAATCACCTCTTTTTCCTTTTCTCGATCAGACACTTAGAAAAAAAACGGAAAAAAAAAAAAAAAAAATTTGGATTTTTTCTAAGTACAAAATCGAGAGAGGCTAAAAATCACCTCTTTTTCCTTCTCTCGATCAGACACTTAGAAAAAAAACGGAAAAAAAAAAAAAAAAAATTTGGATTTTTTCTAAGTACAAAATCGAGAGAGGCTAAAAATCACCTCTTTTTCCTTTTCTCGATCAGACACTTAGAAAAAAAACGGAAAAAAAAAAAAAAAAATTTGGATTTTTTCTAAGTACAAAATCGAGAGAGGCTAAAAATCACCTCTTTTTCCTTTTCTCGATCAGACACTTAGAAAAAAAACGGAAAAAAAAAAAAAAAAAATTTGGATTTTTTCTAAGTACAAAATCGAGAGTGGCTAAAAATCACCTCTTTTTCCTTCTCTCGATCAGACACTTAGAAAAAAAACGGAAAAAAAAAAATAAAAAATTTGGATTTTTTCTAAGTACAAAATCGAGAGTGGCTAAAAATCACCTCTTTTTCCTTCTCTCGATCAGACACTTAGAAAAAAAACGGGAAAAAAAAAATAAAAAATTTGGATTTTTTCTAAGTACAAAATCGAGAGAGGCTAAAAATCACCTCTTTTTCCTTTTCTCGATCAGACACTTAGAAAAAAAACGGAAAAAAAAAAAAAAAAAATTTGGATTTTTTCTAAGTACAAAATCGAGAGAGGCTAAAAATCACCTCTTTTTCCTTCTCTCGATCAGACACTTAGAAAAAAAACCGAAAAAAAAAATAAAAAATTTGGATTTTTTCTAAGTACAAAATCGAGAGAGGCTAAAAATCACCTCTTTTTCCTTTTCTCGATCAGACACTTAGAAAAAAAACGGAAAAAAAAAAAAAAAAAAATTGGATTTTTTCTAAGTACAAAATCGAGAGAGGCTAAAAATCACCTCTTTTTCCTTCTCTCGATCAGACACTTAGAAAAAAAACGGAAAAAAAAAAAAAAAAAAATTTGGATTTTTTCTAAGTACAAAATCGAGAGAGGCTAAAAATCACCTCTTTTTCCTTCTCTCGATCAGACACTTAGAAAAAAAACGGGAAAAAAAAAAAAAAATTTGGATTTTTTCTAAGTACAAAATCGAGAGTGGCTAAAAATCACCTCTTTTTCCTTCTCTCGATCAGACACTTAGAAAAAAAACGGAAAAAAAAAAAAAATAAATTTGGATTTTTTCTAAGTACAAAATCGAGAGTGGCTAAAAATCACCTCTTTTTCCTTCTCTCGATCAGACACTTAGAAAAAAAACGGAAAAAAAAAAATAAAAAAATTTGGATTTTTTCTAAGAACAAAATCGAGAGTGGCTAAAAATCACCTCTTTTTCCTTCTCTCGATCGGACACTTAGAAAAAAAACGGAAAAAAAAAAAAAAAAAAATTTGGATTTTTTCTAAGTACAAAATCGAGAGAGGCTAAAAATCACCTCTTTTTCCTTTTCTCGATCAGACACTTAGAAAAAAAACGGAAAAAAAAAAAAAAAAATTTGGATTTTTTCTAAGTACAAAATCGAGAGAGGCTAAAAATCACCTCTTTTTCCTTCTCTCGATCAGACTCTTAGAAAAAAAACGGAAAAAAAAAAAAAAAATTTGGATTTTTTCTAAGTACAAAATCGAGAGTGGCTAAAAATCACCTCTTTTTCCTTCTCTCGATCAGACACTTAGAAAAAAAACTGAAAAAAAAAAAAAAAATTTGGATTTTTTCTAAGTACAAAATCAAGAGAGGCTAAAAATCACCTCTTTTTCCTTTTCTCGATCAGACACTTAGAAAAACAACGGAAAAAAAAAAAAAGAAAAATTTGGATTTTTTCTTAGTACAAAATCGAGAGTGGCTAAAAATCACCTCTTTTTCCTTCTCTCGATCAGACACTTAGAAAAAAAACGGGAAAAAAAAAAAAAAAAATTTGGATTTTTTCTAAGTACAAAATCGAGAGAGGCTAAAAATCACCTCTTTTTCCTTCTCTCGATCAGACACTTAGAAAAAAAACGGAAAAAAAAAAAAAAAAAATTTGGATTTTTTCTAAGTACAAAATCGAGAGTGGCTAAAAATCACCTCTTTTTCCTTCTCTCGATCAGACACTTAGAAAAAAAACGGAAAAAAAAAAAAAAAAATTTGGATTTTTTCTAAGTACAAAATCGAGAGTGGCTAAAAATCACCTCTTTTTCCTTCTCTCGATCAGACACTTAGAAAAAAAAATGAAAAAAAAAAAAAAAAAATTGGATTTTTTCTAAGTACAAAATCAAGAGAGGCTAAAAATCACCTCTTTTTCCTTCTCTCGATCAGACACTTAGAAAAAAAACGGAAAAAAAAAAAAAAAAAATTTGGATTTTTTCTAAGTACAAAATCGAGAGTGGCTAAAAATCACCTCTTTTTCCTTCTCTCGATCAGACACTTAGAAAAAAAACAGAAAAAAAAAAAAAAATGTGGATTTTTTCTAAGTACAAAATCGAGAGAGGCTAAAAATCACCTCTTTTTCCTTTTCTCGATCAGACACTTAGAAAAAAAACGGAAAAAAAAAAATAAAAAATTTGGATTTTTTCTAAGTACAAAATCGAGAGAGGCTAAAAATCACCTCTTTTTCATTCTCTCGATCAGACACTTAGAAAAAAAACGGAAAAAAAAAAAAAAAAAATTTGGATTTTTTCTAAGTACAAAATCGAGAGTGGCTAAAAATCACCTCTTTTTCCTTCTCTCGATCAGACACTTAGAAAAAAAACGGGGAAAAAAAAAATAAAAAATTTGGATTTTTTCTAAGTACAAAATCGAGAGTGGCTAAAAATCACCTCTTTTTCCTTCTCTCGATCAGACACTTAGAAAAAAAAAAGAAAAAAAAAAAAAAAAATTTGGATTTTTTCTAAGTACAAAATCAAGAGAGGCTAAAAATCACCTCTTTTTCCTTTTCTCGATCAGACACTTAGAAAAAAAACGGAAAAAAAAAAAAAAAAAATTTGGATTTTTTCTAAGTACAAAATCGAGAGTGGCTAAAAATCACCTCTTTTTCCTTCTCTCGATCAGACACTTAGAAAAAAAACGGGAAAAAAAAAAAAAAAAAATTTGGATTTTTTCTAAGTACAAAATCGAGAGAGGCTAAAAATCACCTCTTTTTCCTTTTCTCGATCAGACACTTAGAAAAAAAACGGAAAAAAAAAAAAAAAAAATTTGGATTTTTTCTTAGTACAAAATCGAGAGAGGCTAAAAATCACCTCTTTTTCCTTCTCTCGATCAGACACTTAGAAAAAAAACGGAAAAAAAAAAAAAAAAATTTGGATTTTTTCTAAGTACAAAATCGAGAGTGGCTAAAAATCACCTCTTTTTCCTTCTCTCGATCAGACACTTAGAAAAAAAACGGAAAAAAAAAAAAAAAAAATTTGGATTTTTTCTTAGTACAAAATCGAGAGAGGCTAAAAATCACCTCTTTTTCCTTCTCTCGATCAGACACTTAGAAAAAAAACGGAAAAAAAAAAAAAAAAAATTTGGATTTTTTCTAAGTACAAAATCGAGAGTGGCTAAAAATCACCTCTTTTTCCTTCTCTCGATCAGACACTTAGAAAAAAAAATGAAAAAAAATTAAAAAAAAATTGGATTTTTTCTAAGTACAAAATCGAGAGAAGCTAAAAATCACCTCTTTTTCCTTCTCTCGATCAGACACTTAGAAAAAAAACGGAAAAAAAAAAAAAAAAAATTTGGATTTTTTCTAAGTACAAAATCGAGAGAGGCTAAAAATCACCTCTTTTTCCTTTTCTCGATCAGACACTTAGAAAAAAAACGGAAAAAAAAAAAAAAAAAATTTGGATTTTTTCTAAGTACAAAATCGAGAGAGGCTAAAAATCACCTCTTTTTCCTTCTCTCGATCAGACACTTAGAAAAAAAACGGAAAAAAAAAAAAAAAAAATTTGGATTTTTTCTAAGTACAAAATCGAGAGAGGCTAAAAATCACCTCTTTTTCATTCTCTCGATCAGACACTTAGAAAAAAAACGGGAAAAAAAATAAAAAAAATTTGGATTTTTTCTAAGTACAAAATCGAGAGTGGCTAAAAATCACCTCTTTTTCCTTCTCTCGATCAGACACTTAGAAAAAAAACGGGGAAAAAAAAAAAAAAAAATTTGGATTTTTTCTAAGTACAAAATCGAGAGAGGCTAAAAATCATCTCTTTTTCCTTCTCTCGATCAGACACTTAGAAAAAAAACGGAAAAAAAAAAAAAAAAAAATTTGGATTTTTTCTAAGTACAAAATCGAGAGTGGCTAAAAATCACCTCTTTTTCCTTCTCTCGATCAGACACTTAGAAAAAAAACGGAAAAAAAAAAATAAAAAATTTGGATTTTTTCTAAGTACAAAATCGAGAGTGGCTAAAAATCACCTCTTTTTCCTTCTCTCGATCAGACACTTAGAAAAAAAAATGAAAAAAAAAAAAAAAAAATTGGATTTTTTCTAAGTACAAAATCGAGAGAGGCTAAAAATCACCTCTTTTTCCTTCTCTCGATCAGACACTTAGAAAAAAAAACGGAAAAAAAAAAAAAAAAATTTGGATTTTTTCTAAGTACAAAATCGAGAGAGGCTAAAAATCACCTCTTTTTCCTTCTCTCGATCAGACACTTAGAAAAAAAACGGAAAAAAAAAAATAAAAAAATTTGGATTTTTTCTAAGAACAAAATCGAGAGTGGCTAAAAATCACCTCTTTTTCCTTCTCTCGATCGGACACTTAGAAAAAAAACGGAAAAAAAAAAAAAAAAAATTTGGATTTTTTCTAAGTACAAAATCGAGAGAGGCTAAAAATCACCTCTTTTTCCTTTTCTCGATCAGACACTTAGAAAAAAAACGGAAAAAAAAAAATAAAAAATTTGGATTTTTTCTAAGTACAAAATCGAGAGAGGCTAAAAATCACCTCTTTTTCCTTCTCTCGATCAGACTCTTAGAAAAAAAACGGAAAAAAAAAAAAAAAAAATTTGGATTTTTTCTAAGTACAAAATCGAGAGTGGCTAAAAATCACCTCTTTTTCCTTCTCTCGATCAGACACTTAGAAAAAAAACTGAAAAAAAAAAAAAAAATTTGGATTTTTTCTAAGTACAAAATCAAGAGAGGCTAAAAATCACCTCTTTTTCCTTTTCTCGATCAGACACTTAGAAAAACAACGGAAAAAAAAAAAAAGAAAAATTTGGATTTTTTCTTAGTACAAAATCGAGAGTGGCTAAAAATCACCTCTTTTTCCTTCTCTCGATCAGACACTTAGAAAAAAAACGGAAAAAAAAAAAAAAAAAAATTTGGATTTTTTCTAAGTACAAAATCGAGAGAGGCTAAAAATCACCTCTTTTTCCTTTTCTCGATCAGACACTTAGAAAAAAAACGGAAAAAAAAAAAAAAAAATTTGGATTTTTTCTAAGTACAAAATCGAGAGAGGCTAAAAATCACCTCTTTTTCCTTCTCTCGATCAGACACTTAGAAAAAAAACGGGAAAAAAAAAAAAAAAAAATTGGATTTTTTCTAAGTACAAAATCGAGAGTGGCTAAAAATCACCTCTTTTTCCTTCTCTCGATCAGACACTTAGAAAAAAAACGGAAAAAAAAAAAAAAAAAATTGGATTTTTTCTAAGTACAAAATCGAGAGTGGCTAAAAATCACCTCTTTTTCCTTCTCTCGATCAGACACTTAGAAAAAAAAATGAAAAAAAAAATGAAAAAAAAAAAAAAAAATTGGATTTTTTCTAAGTACAAAATCGAGAGAGGCTAAAAATCACCTCTTTTTCCTTTTCTCGATCAGACACTTAGAAAAAAAACGGAAAAAAAAAAATTAAAAATTTGGATTTTTTCTAAGTACAAAATCGAGAGAGGCTAAAAATCACCTCTTTTTCCTTCTCTCGATCAGACACTAAGAAAAAAAACGGAAAAAAAAAAAAAAAAAAATTGGATTTTTTCTAAGTACAAAATCGAGAGTGGCTAAAAATCACCTCTTTTTCCTTCTCTCGATCAGACACTTAGAAAAAAAACGGGGAAAAAAAAAAAAAAAATTTGGATTTTTTCTAAGTACAAAATCGAGAGAGGCTAAAAATCACCTCTTTTTCCTTTTCTCGATCAGACACTTAGAAAAAAAACGGAAAAAAAAAAAAAAAAAATTTGGATTTTTTCTAAGTACAAAATCGAGAGAGGCTAAAAATCACCTCTTTTTCCTTCTCTCGATCAGACACTTAGAAAAAAAACGGAAAAAAAAAAAAAAAAATTTGGATTTTTTCTAAGTACAAAATCGAGAGTGGCTAAAAATCACCTCTTTTTCCTTCTCTCGATCAGACACTTAGAAAAAAAAATGAAAAAAAATGAAAAAAAATTGGATTTTTTCTAAGTACAAAATCGAGAGAGGCTAAAAATCACCTCTTTTTCCTTCTCTCGATCAGACACTTAGAAAAAAAACGGAAAAAAAAAAAAAAAAAATTTGGATTTTTTCTAAGTACAAAATCGAGAGTGGCTAAAAATCACCTCTTTTTCCTTCTCTCGATCAGACACTTAGAAAAAAAACGGAAAAAAAAAAAAAAAAAATTTGGATTTTTTCTAAGTACAAAATCGAGAGTGGCTAAAAATCACCTCTTTTTCCTTCTCTCGATCAGACACTTAGAAAAAAAAATGAAAAAAAAAAAAAAAAATTGGATTTTTTCTAAGTACAAAATCGAGAGAGGCTAAAAATCACATCTTTTTCCTTCTCTCGATCAGACACTTAGAAAAAAAACGGAAAAAAAAAAATAAAAAAATTTGGATTTTTTCTAAGAACAAAATCGAGAGTGGCTAAAAATCACCTCTTTTTCCTTCTCTCGATCAGACACTTAGAAAAAAAACGGAAAAAAAAAAAAAAAAAATTTGGATTTTTTCTAAGTACAAAATCGAGAGAGGCTAAAAATCACCTCTTTTTCCTTTTCTCGATCAGACACTTAGAAAAAAAACGGAAAAAAAAAAAAAAAAAATTTGGATTTTTTCTAAGTACAAAATCGAGAGAGGCTAAAAATCACCTCTTTTTCCTTCTCTCGATCAGACACTTAGAAAAAAAACCGAAAAAAAAAAAAAAAAATTTGGATTTTTTCTAAGTACAAAATCGAGAGAGGCTAAAAATCACCTCTTTTTCCTTTTCTCGATCAGACACTTAGAAAAAAAACGGAAAAAAAAAAATGAAAAAAATTTGGATTTTTTCTAAGAACAAAATCGAGAGTGGCTAAAAATCACCTCTTTTTCCTTCTCTCGATCAGACACTTAGAAAAAAAACGGAAAAAAAAAAAAAAAAAATTTGGATTTTTTCTAAGTACAAAATCGAGAGAGGCTAAAAATCACCTCTTTTTCCTTCTCTCGATCAGACACTTAGAAAAAAAACGGGAAAAAAAAAAAAAAAAATTTGGATTTTTTCTAAGTACAAAATCGAGAGAGGCTAAAAATCACCTCTTTTTCCTTCTCTCGATCAGACACTTAGAAAAAAAACGGAAAAAAAAAAAAAAAAATTTGGATTTTTTCTACGTACAAAATCGAGAGAGGCTAAAAATCACCTCTTTTTCCTTCTCTCGATCAGACACTTAGAAAAAAAACCGAAAAAAAAAAAAAAAAATTTGGATTTTTTCTAAGTACAAAATCGAGAGAGGCTAAAAATCACCTCTTTTTCCTTTTCTCGATCAGACACTTAGAAAAAAAACGGAAAAAAAAAAAAAAAAAATTTGGATTTTTTCTAAGTACAAAATCGAGAGAGGCTAAAAATCACCTCTTTTTCCTTCTCTCGATCAGACACTTAGAAAAAAAACGGAAAAAAAAAAAAAAAAAATTTGGATTTTTTCTAAGTACAAAATCGAGAGAGGCTAAAAATCACCTCTTTTTCCTTCTCTCGATCAGACACTTAGAAAAAAAACGGAAAAAAAAAAAAAAAAAATTTGGATTTTTTCTTAGTACAAAATCGAGAGTGGCTAAAAATCACCTCTTTTTCCTTCTCTCGATCAGACACTTAGAAAAAAAACGGAAAAAAAAAAAAAAAAAAATTTGGATTTTTTCTAAGTACAAAATCGAGAGAGGCTAAAAATCACCTCTTTTTCCTTTTCTCGATCAGACACTTAGAAAAAAAACGGAAAAAAAAAAAAAAAAAATTTGGATTTTTTCTAAGTACAAAATCGAGAGAGGCTAAAAATCACCTCTTTTTCCTTTTCTCGATCAGACACTTAGAAAAAAAAATGAAAAAAAAAAAAAAAAATTGGATTTTTTCTAAGTACAAAATCGAGAGAGGCTAAAAATCACCTCTTTTTCCTTCTCTCGATCAGACACTTAGAAAAAAAACGGAAAAAAAAAAAAAAAAATTTGGATTTTTTCTAAGTACAAAATCGAGAGAGGCTAAAAATCACCTCTTTTTCCTTTTCTCGATCAGACACTTAGAAAAAAAACGGAAAAAAAAAAAAAAAAAATTTGGATTTTTTCTAAGTACAAAATCGAGAGAGGCTAAAAATCACCTCTTTTTCCTTCTCTCGATCAGACACTTAGAAAAAAAACGGAAAAAAAAAATAAAAAATTTGGATTTTTTCTAAGTACAAAATCGAGAGAGGCTAAAAATCACCTCTTTTTCCTTTTCTCGATCAGACACTTAGAAAAAAAACGGAAAAAAAAAAAAAAAAAAATTTGGATTTTTTCTAAGTACAAAATCGAGAGAGGCTAAAAATCACCTCTTTTTCCTTCTCTCGATCAGACACTTAGAAAAAAAACGGAAAAAAAAAAAAAAAAAATTTGGATTTTTTCTAAGTACAAAATCGAGAGAGGCTAAAAATCACCTCTTTTTCCTTCCTCGATCAGACACTTAGAAAAAAAACGGAAAAAAAAAAAAAAAAAATTTGGATTTTTTCTAAGTACAAAATCGAGAGTGGCTAAAAATCACCTCTTTTTCCTTCTCTCGATCAGACACTTAGAAAAAAAACGGAAAAAAAAAAAAAAAAAATTTGGATTTTTTCTAAGTACAAAATCGAGAGTGGCTAAAAATCACCTCTTTTTCCTTCTCTCGATCAGACACTTAGAAAAAAAAATGAAAAAAAAAAAAAAAATTGGATTTTTTCTAAGTACAAAATCGAGAGAGGCTAAAAATCACCTCTTTTTCCTTCTCTCGATCAGACACTTAGAAAAAAAACGGAAAAAAAAAAATAAAAAAATTTGGATTTTTTCTAAGAACAAAATCGAGAGTGGCTAAAAATCACCTCTTTTTCCTTCTCTCGATCAGACACTTAGAAAAAAAACGGAAAAAAAAAAAAAAAAAATTTGGATTTTTTCTAAGTACAAAATCGAGAGAGGCTAAAAATCACCTCTTTTTCCTTTTCTCGATCAGACACTTAGAAAAAAAACGGAAAAAAAAAAATAAAAAATTTGGATTTTTTCTAAGTACAAAATCGAGAGAGGCTAAAAATCACCTCTTTTTCCTTCTCTCGATCAGACTCTTAGAAAAAAAACGGAAAAAAAAAAAAAAAAAATTTGGATTTTTTCTAAGTACAAAATCGAGAGTGGCTAAAAATCACCTCTTTTTCCTTCTCTCGATCAGACACTTAGAAAAAAAACTGAAAAAAAAAAAAAAAATTTGGATTTTTTCTAAGTACAAAATCAAGAGAGGCTAAAAATCACCTCTTTTTCCTTTTCTCGATCAGACACTTAGAAAAACAACGGAAAAAAAAAAAAAAAAAAATTGGATTTTTTCTTAGTACAAAATCGAGAGTGGCTAAAAATCACCTCTTTTTCCTTCTCTCGATCAGACACTTAGAAAAAAAACGGAAAAAAAAAAAAAAAAATTTGGATTTTTTCTAAGTACAAAATCGAGAGAGGCTAAAAATCACCTCTTTTTCCTTTTCTCGATCAGACACTTAGAAAAAAAACGGAAAAAAAAAAAAAAAAAATTTGGATTTTTTCTAAGTACAAAATCGAGAGAGGCTAAAAATCACCTCTTTTTCCTTCTCTCGATCAGACACTTAGAAAAAAAACGGAAAAAAAAAAAAAAAAAATTTGGATTTTTTCTAAGTACAAAATCGAGAGTGGCTAAAAATCACCTCTTTTTCCTTCTCTCGATCAGACACTTAAAAAAAAAACGGAAAAAAAAAAAAAAAAAATTGGATTTTTTCTAAGTACAAAATCGAGAGTGGCTAAAAATCACCTCTTTTTCCTTCTCTCGATCAGACACTTAGAAAAAAAAATGAAAAAAAAAAAAAAAAATTGGATTTTTTCTAAGTACAAAATCGAGAGAGGCTAAAAATCACCTCTTTTTCCTTCTCTCGATCAGACACTTAGAAAAAAAACGGAAAAAAAAAAAAAAAAATTTGGATTTTTTCTAAGTACAAAATCGAGAGTGGCTAAAAATCACCTCTTTTTCCTTCTCTCGATCAGACACTTAGAAAAAAAACGGAAAAAAATAATAAAAAATTTGGATTTTTTTCTAAGTACAAAATCGAGAGAGGCTAAAAATCACCTCTTTTTCCTTTTCTCGATCAGACACTTAGAAAAAAAACGGAAAAAAAAAAATAAAAAATTTGGATTTTTTCTAAGTACAAAATCGAGAGAGGCTAAAAATCACCTCTTTTTCCTTCTCTCGATCAGACACTTAGAAAAAAAACGGAAAAAAAAAAAAAAAAAATTTGGATTTTTTCTAAGTACAAAATCGAGAGTGGCTAAAAATCACCTCTTTTTCCTTCTCTCGATCAGACACTTAGAAAAAAAACGGAAAAAAAAAAAAAAAAATTTGGATTTTTTCTAAGTACAAAATCAAGAGAGGCTAAAAATCACCTCTTTTTCCTTTTCTCGATCAGACACTTAGAAAAAAAACGGAAAAAAAAAAAAAAAAATTTGGATTTTTTCTAAGTACAAAATCGAGAGTGGCTAAAAATCACCTCTTTTTCCTTCTCTCGATCAGACACTTAGAAAAAAAACGGGAAAAAAAAATAAAAAAAATTTGGATTTTTTCTAAGTACAAAATCGAGAGAGGCTAAAAATCACCTCTTTTTCCTTTTCTCTATCAGACACTTAGAAAAAAAACGGAAAAAAAAAAAAAAAAATTTGGATTTTTTCTAAGTACAAAATCGAGAGAGGCTAAAAATCACCTCTTTTTCCTTCTCTCGATCAGACACTTAGAAAAAAAACGGAAAAAAAAAAAAAAAAAATTTGGATTTTTTCTAAGTACAAAATCGAGAGTGGCTAAAAATCACCTCTTTTTCCTTCTCTCGATCAGACACTTAGAAAAAAAAATGAAAAAAAATTTAAAAAAATTGGATTTTTTCTAAGTACAAAATCGAGAGAGGCTAAAAATCACCTCTTTTTCCTTCTCTCGATCAGACACTTAGAAAAAAAACGGGAAAAAAAAAAAAAAAATTTGGATTTTTTCTAAGTACAAATCGAGAGTGGCTAAAAATCACCTCTTTTTCCTTCTCTCGATCAGACACTTAGAAAAAAAACGGAAAAAAAAAAAAAAAAATTTGGATTTTTTCTAAGTACAAAATCGAGAGTGGCTAAAAATCACCTCTTTTTCCTTCTCTCGATCAGACACTTAGAAAAAAAAATGAAAAAAAAAATAAAAAATTGGATTTTTTCTAAGTACAAAATCGAGAGAGGCTAAAAATCACCTCTTTTTCCTTCTCTCGATCAGACACTTAGAAAAAAAACGGAAAAAAAAAAAAAAAAAATTGGATTTTTTCTAAGTACAAAATCGAGAGAGGCTAAAATCACCTCTTTTTCCTTTTCTCGATCAGACACTTAGAAAAAAAACGGAAAAAAAAAAAAAAAAAATTTGGATTTTTTCTAAGTACAAAATCGAGAGAGGCTAAAAATCACCTCTTTTTCCTTCTCTCGATCAGACACTTAGAAAAAAAACCGAAAAAAAAAAAAAAAATTTGGATTTTTTCTAAGTACAAAATCGAGAGAGGCTAAAAATCACCTCTTTTTCCTTTTCTCGATCAGACACTTAGAAAAAAAACGGAAAAAAAAAAAAAAAAATTTGGATTTTTTCTAAGTACAAAATCGAGAGAGGCTAAAAATCACCTCTTTTTCCTTCTCTCGATCAGACACTTAGAAAAAAAACGGAAAAAAAAAAAAAAAAAATTTGGATTTTTTCTAAGTACAAAATCGAGAGAGGCTAAAAATCACCTCTTTTTCCTTCTCTCGATCAGACACTTAGAAAAAAAACGGAAAAAAAAAAAAAAAAATTTGGATTTTTTCTAAGTACAAAATCGAGAGTGGCTAAAAATCACCTCTTTTTCCTTCTCTCGATCAGACACTTAGAAAAAAAACGGAAAAAAAAAAATAAAAAAATTTGGATTTTTTCTAAGAACAAAATCGAGAGTGGCTAAAAATCACCTCTTTTTCCTTCTCTCGATCGGACACTTAGAAAAAAAACGGAAAAAAAAAAAAAAAAATTTGGATTTTTTCTAAGTACAAAATCGAGAGAGGCTAAAAATCACCTCTTTTTCCTTTTCTCGATCAGACACTTAGAAAAAAAACGGAAAAAAAAAATAAAAAATTTGGATTTTTTCTAAGTACAAAATCGAGAGAGGCTAAAAATCACCTCTTTTTCCTTCTCTCGATCAGACTCTTAGAAAAAAAACGGAAAAAAAAAAAAAAAAATTTGGATTTTTTCTAAGTACAAAATCGAGAGAGGCTAAAAATCACCTCTTTTTCCTTCTCTCGATCAGACACTTAGAAAAAAAACGGAAAAAAAAAATAAAAAATTTGGATTTTTTCTAAGTACAAAATCGAGAGAGGCTAAAAATCACCTCTTTTTCCTTTCTCGATCAGACACTTAGAAAAAAAACGGAAAAAAAAAAAAAAAAATTTGGATTTTTTCTAAGTACAAAATCGAGAGAGGCTAAAAATCACCTCTTTTTCCTTCTCTCGATCAGACACTTAGAAAAAAAACGGAAAAAAAAAAAAAAAAATTTGGATTTTTTCTAAGTACAAAATCGAGAGAGGCTAAAAATCACCTCTTTTTCCTTCTCTCGATCAGACACTTAGAAAAAAAACGGAAAAAAAAAAAAAAAAAATTTGGATTTTTTCTAAGTACAAAATCGAGAGTGGCTAAAAATCACCTCTTTTTCCTTCTCTCGATCAGACACTTAGAAAAAAAACGGAAAAAAAAAAAAAAAAATTTGGATTTTTTCTAAGTACAAAATCGAGAGTGGCTAAAAATCACCTCTTTTTCCTTCTCTCGATCAGACACTTAGAAAAAAAAATGAAAAAAAAAAAAAAAATTGGATTTTTTCTAAGTACAAAATCGAGAGAGGCTAAAAATCACCTCTTTTTCCTTCTCTCGATCAGACACTTAGAAAAAAAACGGAAAAAAAAAAATAAAAAAATTTGGATTTTTTCTAAGAACAAAATCGAGAGTGGCTAAAAATCACCTCTTTTTCCTTCTCTCGATCAGACACTTAGAAAAAAAACGGAAAAAAAAAAAAAAAAATTTGGATTTTTTCTAAGTACAAAATCGAGAGAGGCTAAAAATCACCTCTTTTTCCTTTTCTCGATCAGACACTTAGAAAAAAAACGGAAAAAAAAAAATAAAAAATTTGGATTTTTTCTAAGTACAAAATCGAGAGAGGCTAAAAATCACCTCTTTTTCCTTCTCTCGATCAGACTCTTAGAAAAAAACGGAAAAAAAAAAAAAAAAATTTGGATTTTTTCTAAGTACAAAATCGAGAGTGGCTAAAAATCACCTCTTTTTCCTTCTCTCGATCAGACACTTAGAAAAAAAACTGAAAAAAAAAAAAAAATTTGGATTTTTTCTAAGTACAAAATCAAGAGAGGCTAAAAATCACCTCTTTTTCCTTTTCTCGATCAGACACTTAGAAAAACAACGGAAAAAAAAAAAAAAAAAATTGGATTTTTTCTTAGTACAAAATCGAGAGTGGCTAAAAATCACCTCTTTTTCCTTCTCTCGATCAGACACTTAGAAAAAAAACGGAAAAAAAAAAAAAAAAAATTTGGATTTTTTCTAAGTACAAAATCGAGAGAGGCTAAAAATCACCTCTTTTTCCTTTTCTCGATCAGACACTTAGAAAAAAAACGGAAAAAAAAAAAAAAAAATTTGGATTTTTTCTAAGTACAAAATCGAGAGAGGCTAAAAATCACCTCTTTTTCCTTCTCTCGATCAGACACTTAGAAAAAAAACGGAAAAAAAAAAAAAAAAAATTTGGATTTTTTCTAAGTACAAAATCGAGAGTGGCTAAAAATCACCTCTTTTTCCTTCTCTCGATCAGACACTTAAAAAAAAACGGAAAAAAAAAAAAAAAAAATTGGATTTTTTCTAAGTACAAAATCGAGAGTGGCTAAAAATCACCTCTTTTTCCTTCTCTCGATCAGACACTTAGAAAAAAAAATGAAAAAAAAAAAAAAAAATTGGATTTTTTCTAAGTACAAAATCGAGAGAGGCTAAAAATCACCTCTTTTTCCTTCTCTCGATCAGACACTTAGAAAAAAAACGGAAAAAAAAAAAAAAAAATTTGGATTTTTTCTAAGTACAAAATCGAGAGTGGCTAAAAATCACCTCTTTTCCTTCTCTCGATCAGACACTTAGAAAAAAAACGGAAAAAAAAAATAAAAAATTTGGATTTTTTTCTAAGTACAAAATCGAGAGAGGCTAAAAATCACCTCTTTTTCCTTTTCTCGATCAGACACTTAGAAAAAAAACGGAAAAAAAAAAATAAAAAATTTGGATTTTTCTAAGTACAAAATCGAGAGAGGCTAAAAATCACCTCTTTTTCCTTCTCTCGATCAGACACTTAGAAAAAAAACGGAAAAAAAAAAAAAAAAATTTGGATTTTTTCTAAGTACAAAATCGAGAGTGGCTAAAAATCACCTCTTTTTCCTTCTCTCGATCAGACACTTAGAAAAAAAACGGAAAAAAAAAAAAAAAATTTGGATTTTTTCTAAGTACAAAATCAAGAGAGGCTAAAAATCACCTCTTTTTCCTTTTCTCGATCAGACACTTAGAAAAAAAACGGAAAAAAAAAAAAAAAAAATTTGGATTTTTTCTAAGTACAAAATCGAGAGTGGCTAAAAATCACCTCTTTTTCCTTCTCTCGATCAGACACTTAGAAAAAAAACGGGAAAAAAAAATAAAAAAAATTTGGATTTTTTCTAAGTACAAAATCGAGAGAGGCTAAAAATCACCTCTTTTTCCTTTTCTCTATCAGACACTTAGAAAAAAAACGGAAAAAAAAAAAAAAAAAATTTGGATTTTTTCTAAGTACAAAATCGAGAGAGGCTAAAAATCACCTCTTTTTCCTTCTCTCGATCAGACACTTAGAAAAAAAACGGAAAAAAAAAAAAAAAAAATTTGGATTTTTTCTAAGTACAAAATCGAGAGTGGCTAAAAATCACCTCTTTTTCCTTCTCTCGATCAGACACTTAGAAAAAAAAATGAAAAAAAATTTAAAAAAATTGGATTTTTTCTAAGTACAAATCGAGAGAGGCTAAAAATCACCTCTTTTTCCTTCTCTCGATCAGACACTTAGAAAAAAAACGGGAAAAAAAAAAAAAAAAATTTGGATTTTTTCTAAGTACAAAATCGAGAGTGGCTAAAAATCACCTCTTTTTCCTTCTCTCGATCAGACACTTAGAAAAAAAACGGAAAAAAAAAAAAAAAAAATTTGGATTTTTTCTAAGTACAAAATCGAGAGTGGCTAAAAATCACCTCTTTTTCCTTCTCTCGATCAGACACTTAGAAAAAAAAATGAAAAAAAAAATAAAAAATTGGATTTTTTCTAAGTACAAAATCGAGAGAGGCTAAAAATCACCTCTTTTTCCTTCTCTCGATCAGACACTTAGAAAAAAAACGGAAAAAAAAAAAAAAAAAATTTGGATTTTTTCTAAGTACAAAATCGAGAGAGGCTAAAAATCACCTCTTTTTCCTTTTCTCGATCAGACACTTAGAAAAAAAACGGAAAAAAAAAAAAAAAAAATTTGGATTTTTTCTAAGTACAAAATCGAGAGAGGCTAAAAATCACCTCTTTTTCCTTCTCTCGATCAGACACTTAGAAAAAAAACCGAAAAAAAAAAAAAAAAATTTGGATTTTTTCTAAGTACAAAATCGAGAGAGGCTAAAAATCACCTCTTTTTCCTTTTCTCGATCAGACACTTAGAAAAAAAACGGAAAAAAAAAAAAAAAAATTTGGATTTTTTCTAAGTACAAAATCGAGAGAGGCTAAAAATCACCTCTTTTTCCTTCTCTCGATCAGACACTTAGAAAAAAAACGGAAAAAAAAAAAAAAAAAATTTGGATTTTTTCTAAGTACAAAATCGAGAGAGGCTAAAAATCACCTCTTTTTCCTTCTCTCGATCAGACACTTAGAAAAAAAACGGAAAAAAAAAAAAAAAAAATTTGGATTTTTTCTAAGTACAAAATCGAGAGTGGCTAAAAATCACCTCTTTTTCCTTCTCTCGATCAGACACTTAGAAAAAAAAACGGAAAAAAAAAAATAAAAAAATTTGGATTTTTTCTAAGAACAAAATCGAGAGTGGCTAAAAATCACCTCTTTTTCCTTCTCTCGATCGGACACTTAGAAAAAAACGGAAAAAAAAAAAAAAAAAATTTGGATTTTTTCTAAGTACAAAATCGAGAGAGGCTAAAAATCACCTCTTTTTCCTTTTCTCGATCAGACACTTAGAAAAAAAACGGAAAAAAAAAAATAAAAAATTTGGATTTTTTCTAAGTACAAAATCGAGAGAGGCTAAAAATCACCTCTTTTTCCTTCTCTCGATCAGACTCTTAGAAAAAAAACGGAAAAAAAAAAAAAAAAAATTTGGATTTTTTCTAAGTACAAAATCGAGAGAGGCTAAAAATCACCTCTTTTTCCTTCTCTCGATCAGACACTTAGAAAAAAAACGGAAAAAAAAATAAAAAATTTGGATTTTTTCTAAGTACAAAATCGAGAGAGGCTAAAAATCACCTCTTTTCCTTTTCTCGATCAGACACTTAGAAAAAAAAACGGAAAAAAAAAAAAAAAAATTTGGATTTTTTCTAAGTACAAAATCGAGAGAGGCTAAAAATCACCTCTTTTTCCTTCTCTCGATCAGACACTTAGAAAAAAAACGGAAAAAAAAAAAAAAAAAATTTGGATTTTTTCTAAGTACAAAATCGAGAGAGGCTAAAAATCACCTCTTTTTCCTTCTCTCGATCAGACACTTAGAAAAAAAACGGAAAAAAAAAAAAAAAAAATTTGGATTTTTTCTAAGTACAAAATCGAGAGTGGCTAAAAATCACCTCTTTTTCCTTCTCTCGATCAGACACTTAGAAAAAAAACGGAAAAAAAAAAAAAAAAAATTTGGATTTTTTCTAAGTACAAAATCGAGAGTGGCTAAAAATCACCTCTTTTTCCTTCTCTCGATCAGACACTTAGAAAAAAAATGAAAAAAAAAAAAAAAATTGGATTTTTTCTAAGTACAAAATCGAGAGAGGCTAAAAATCACCTCTTTTTCCTTCTCTCGATCAGACACTTAGAAAAAAAACGGAAAAAAAAAAATAAAAAATTTGGATTTTTTCTAAGAACAAAATCGAGAGTGGCTAAAAATCACCTCTTTTTCCTTCTCTCGATCAGACACTTAGAAAAAAAACGGAAAAAAAAAAAAAAAAAATTTGGATTTTTTCTAAGTACAAAATCGAGAGAGGCTAAAAATCACCTCTTTTTCCTTTTCTCGATCAGACACTTAGAAAAAAAACGGAAAAAAAAAAATAAAAAATTTGGATTTTTTCTAAGTACAAAATCGAGAGAGGCTAAAAATCACCTCTTTTTCCTTCTCTCGATCAGACTCTTAGAAAAAAAACGGAAAAAAAAAAAAAAAAAATTTGGATTTTTTCTAAGTACAAAATCGAGAGTGGCTAAAAATCACCTCTTTTTCCTTCTCTCGATCAGACACTTAGAAAAAAAACTGAAAAAAAAAAAAAAAATTTGGATTTTTCTAAGTACAAAATCAAGAGAGGCTAAAAATCACCTCTTTTTCCTTTTCTCGATCAGACACTTAGAAAAACAACGGAAAAAAAAAAAAAAAAAATTGGATTTTTTCTTAGTACAAAATCGAGAGTGGCTAAAAATCACCTCTTTTTCCTTCTCTCGATCAGACACTTAGAAAAAAAACGGAAAAAAAAAAAAAAAAATTTGGATTTTTTCTAAGTACAAAATCGAGAGAGGCTAAAAATCACCTCTTTTTCCTTTTCTCGATCAGACACTTAGAAAAAAAACGGAAAAAAAAAAAAAAAAAATTTGGATTTTTTCTAAGTACAAAATCGAGAGAGGCTAAAAATCACCTCTTTTTCCTTCTCTCGATCAGACACTTAGAAAAAAAACGGAAAAAAAAAAAAAAAAAATTTGGATTTTTTCTAAGTACAAAATCGAGAGTGGCTAAAAATCACCTCTTTTTCCTTCTCTCGATCAGACACTTAAAAAAAAAACGGAAAAAAAAAAAAAAAAAATTGGATTTTTTCTAAGTACAAAATCGAGAGTGGCTAAAAATCACCTCTTTTTCCTTCTCTCGATCAGACACTTAGAAAAAAAAATGAAAAAAAAAAAAAAAAAATTGGATTTTTTCTAAGTACAAAATCGAGAGAGGCTAAAAATCACCTCTTTTTCCTTCTCTCGATCAGACACTTAGAAAAAAAACGGAAAAAAAAAAAAAAAAAATTTGGATTTTTTCTAAGTACAAAATCGAGAGTGGCTAAAAATCACCTCTTTTTCCTTCTCTCGATCAGACACTTAGAAAAAAACGGAAAAAAAAAATAAAAAATTTGGATTTTTTTCTAAGTACAAAATCGAGAGAGGCTAAAAATCACCTCTTTTTCCTTTTCTCGATCAGACACTTAGAAAAAAAACGGAAAAAAAAAAATAAAAAATTTGGATTTTTTCTAAGTACAAAATCGAGAGAGGCTAAAAATCACCTCTTTTTCCTTCTCTCGATCAGACACTTAGAAAAAAAACGGAAAAAAAAAAAAAAAAATTTGGATTTTTTCTAAGTACAAAATCGAGAGTGGCTAAAAATCACCTCTTTTTCCTTCTCTCGATCAGACACTTAGAAAAAAAACGGAAAAAAAAAAAAAAAAATTTGGATTTTTTCTAAGTACAAAATCAAGAGAGGCTAAAAATCACCTCTTTTTCCTTTTCTCGATCAGACACTTAGAAAAAAAACGGAAAAAAAAAAAAAAAAAATTTGGATTTTTTCTAAGTACAAAATCGAGAGTGGCTAAAAATCACCTCTTTTTCCTTCTCTCGATCAGACACTTAGAAAAAAAACGGGAAAAAAAAATAAAAAAAATTTGGATTTTTTCTAAGTACAAAATCGAGAGAGGCTAAAAATCACCTCTTTTTCCTTTTCTCTATCAGACACTTAGAAAAAAAACGGAAAAAAAAAAAAAAAAATTTGGATTTTTTCTAAGTACAAAATCGAGAGAGGCTAAAAATCACCTCTTTTTCCTTCTCTCGATCAGACACTTAGAAAAAAAACGGAAAAAAAAAAAAAAAAAATTTGGATTTTTTCTAAGTACAAAATCGAGAGTGGCTAAAAATCACCTCTTTTTCCTTCTCTCGATCAGACACTTAGAAAAAAAAATGAAAAAAATTTAAAAAAATTGGATTTTTTCTAAGTACAAAATCGAGAGAGGCTAAAAATCACCTCTTTTTCCTTCTCTCGATCAGACACTTAGAAAAAAAACGGGAAAAAAAAAAAAAAAAATTTGGATTTTTTCTAAGTACAAAATCGAGAGTGGCTAAAAATCACCTCTTTTTCCTTCTCTCGATCAGACACTTAGAAAAAAAACGGAAAAAAAAAAAAAAAAAATTTGGATTTTTTCTAAGTACAAAATCGAGAGTGGCTAAAAATCACCTCTTTTTCCTTCTCTCGATCAGACACTTAGAAAAAAAAATGAAAAAAAAAATAAAAAATTGGATTTTTTCTAAGTACAAAATCGAGAGAGGCTAAAAATCACCTCTTTTTCCTTCTCTCGATCAGACACTTAGAAAAAAAACGGAAAAAAAAAAAAAAAAAATTTGGATTTTTTCTAAGTACAAAATCGAGAGAGGCTAAAAATCACCTCTTTTTCCTTTTCTCGATCAGACACTTAGAAAAAAAACGGAAAAAAAAAAAAAAAAATTTGGATTTTTTCTAAGTACAAAATCGAGAGAGGCTAAAAATCACCTCTTTTTCCTTCTCTCGATCAGACACTTAGAAAAAAAACCGAAAAAAAAAAAAAAAAATTTGGATTTTTTCTAAGTACAAAATCGAGAGAGGTAAAA
>NW_026908230.1:7500-15000 GCF_033978785.1 Entelurus aequoreus
AAATCGAGAGAGGCTAAAAATCACCTCTTTTTCCTTCTCTCGATCAGACACTTAGAAAAAAAACGGGAAAAAAAAAAAAATAAATAAATTGGATTTTTTTCTAAGTACAAAATCGAGAGAGGCTAAAAATCACCTCTTTTTCCTTCTCTCGATCAGACACTTAGAAAAAAAACGGAAAAAAAAAAAAAAAAAATTGGATTTTTTCTAAGTACAAAATCGAGAGAGGCTAAAAATCACCTCTTTTTCCTTCTCTCGATCAGACACTTAGAAAAAAAACGGAAAAAAAAAAAAAAAAAAAAAAAAAAAATTGGATTTTTTTCTAAGTACAAAATCGAGAGAGGCTAAAAATCACCTCTTTTTCCTTCTCTCGATCAGACACTTAGAAAAAAAACGGAAAAAAAAAAAAAAAAAATTTGGATTTTTTTCTAAGTACAAAATCGAGAGAGGCTAAAAATCACCTCTTTTTCCTTCTCTCGATCAGACACTTAGAAAAAAAACGGGAAAAAAAAAAAAAAAATTGGATTTTTTCTAAGTACAAAATCGAGAGAGGCTAAAAATCACCACTTTTTCCTTCCTCGATCAGACACTTAGAAAAAAAACGGGAAAAAAAAAAAAAAAATTGGATTTTTTCTAAGTACAAAATCGAGAGAGGCTAAAAATCACCTCTTTTTCCTTCTCTCGATCAGACACTTAGAAAAAAAACGGAAAAAAAAAAAAAAAAAATTTGGATTTTTTCTAAGTACAAAATCGAGAGAGGCTAAAAATCACCTCTTTTTCCTTCTCTCGATCAGACACTTAGAAAAAAAACGGGAAAAAAAAAAAAAAAAAAAAAAATTTGGATTTTTTTCTAAGTACAAAATCGAGAGAGGCTAAAAATCACCTCTTTTTCCTTCTCTCGATCAGACACTTAGAAAAAAAACGGAAAAAAAAAAAAAAAAAATTTGGATTTTTTCTAAGTACAAAATCGAGAGAGGCTAAAAATCACCTCTTTTTCCTTCTCTCGATCAGACACTTAGAAAAAAAACGGAAAAAAAAAAAAAAAAAAGAAAAAAAATTGTATTTTTTTCTAAGTACAAAATCGAGAGAGGCTAAAAATCACCTCTTTTTCCTTCTCTCGATCAGACACTTAGAAAAAAAACGGAAAAAAAAAAAAAAAAATTTGGATTTTTTCTAAGTACAAAATCGAGAGAGGCTAAAAATCACCTCTTTTTCCTTCTCTCGATCAGACACTTCGAAAAAAAACGGAAAAAAAAAAAAAAATATTTGATTTTTTCTAAGTACAAAATCGAGAGAGGCTAAAAATCACCTCTTTTTCCTTCTCTGGATCAGACACTTAGAAAAAAAACGGAAAAAAAAAAAAAAAAAAAAAAAAAAATTTGGATTTTTTTCTAAGTACAAAATCGAGAGAGGCTAAAAATCACCTCTTTTTCCTTCTCTCGATCAGACACTTCGAAAAAAAACGGAAAAAAAAAAAAAAAAAATTTGGATTTTTTCTAAGTACAAAATCGAGAGAGGCTAAAAATCACCTCTTTTTCCTTCTCTCGATCAGACACTTAGAAAAAAAACGGAAAAAAAATAAAAAAAAATTTGGATTTTTTCTAAGTACAAAATCGAGAGAGGCTAAAAATCATCTCTTTTTCCTTCTCTCGATCAGACACTTAGAAAAAAAACGGAAAAAAAAAAAAAAAAATTTGATTTTTTCTAAGTACAAAATCGAGAGAGGCTAAAAATCACCTCTTTTTCCTTCTCTCGATCAGACACTTAGAAAAAAAACGGGAAAAAAAAAAAAAAAAAAAAAAAAAAATTTGGATTTTTTTCTAAGTACAAAATCGAGAGAGGCTAAAAATCACCTCTTTTTCCTTCTCTCGATCAGACACTTAGAAAAAAAACGGAAAAAAAAAAAAAAAAAATTGGATTTTTTCTAAGTACGAAATCGAGAGAGGCTAAAAATCACCTCTTTTTCCTTCTCTCGATCAGACACTTAGAAAAAAAACGGAAAAAAAAAAAAAAAAAAAAAAAAAAAAAATTGTATTTTTTTCTAAGTACAAAATCGAGAGAGGCTAAAATCACCTCTTTTTCCTTCTCTCGATCAGACACTTAGAAAAAAAACGGAAAAAAAAAAAAAAAAAATTGGATTTTTTCTAAGTACAAAATCGAGAGAGGCTAAAAATCACCTCTTTTTCCTTCCTAGATCAGACACTTCGAAAAAAAAACGGAAAAAAAAAAAAAAAAAAAAAAAAAATTTGGATTTTTTTCTAAGTACAAAATCGAGAGAGGCTAAAAATCACCTCTTTTTCCTTCTCTCGATCAGACACTTCGAAAAAAAACGGAAAAAAAAAAAAAAAAAATTTGGATTTTTTCTAAGTACAAAATCGAGAGAGGCTAAAAATCACCTCTTTTTCCTTCTCTCGATCAGACACTTAGAAAAAAAACGGAAAAAAAAAAAAAATAAAATAAAAAAAATTTTGATTTTTTTCTAAGTACAAAATCGAGAGAGGCTAAAAATCACCTCTTTTTCCTTCTCTCGATCAGACACTTAGAAAAAAAACGGAAAAAAAAAAAAAAAAAATTTGGATTTTTTCTAAGTACAAAATCGAGAGAGGCTAAAAATCACCTCTTTTTCCTTCTCTCGATCAGACACTTAGAAAAAAAACGGAAAAAAAAAAAAAAAAAAAAAAAAAAAATTTGTATTTTTTTCTAAGTACAAAATCGAGAGAGGTAAAAATCACCTCTTTTTCCTTCTCTCGATCAGACACTTAGAAAAAAAACGGAGAAAAAAAAAAAAAAAATTTGGATTTTTTCTAAGTACAAAATCGAGAGAGGCTAAAAATCACCTCTTTTTCCTTCTCTCGATCAGACACTTAGAAAAAAAACGGGAAAAAAAAAAAAAAAAAAAAAAAATTTGGATTTTTTCTAAGTACAAAATCGAGAGAGGTTAAAAATCACCTCTTTTTCCTTCTCTCGATCAGACACTTAGAAAAAAAACGGAAAAAAAAAATAAAAATTTGGATTTTTTCTAAGTACAAAATCGAGAGAGGCTAAAAATCACCTCTTTTTCCTTCTCTCGATCAGACACTTAGAAAAAAAACGGAAAAAAAAAAAAAAAAAAAAAAAAAATTTGGATTTTTTTCTAAGTACAAAATCGAGAGAGGTAAAAATCACCTCTTTTTCCTTCTCTCGATCAGACACTTAGAAAAAAAACGGAAAAAAAAAAAAAAAAAAAAAAAAATTTGTATTTTTTTCTAAGTACAAAATCGAGAGAGGTAAAAATCACCTCTTTTTCCTTCTCTCGATCAGACACTTAGAAAAAAAACGGAGAAAAAAAAAAAAAAAATTTGGATTTTTTCTAAGTACAAAATCGAGAGAGGCTAAAAATCACCTCTTTTTCCTTCTCTCGATCAGACACTTAGAAAAAAAACGGAAAAAAAAAAAAAAAAAATTGGATTTTTTCTAAGTACAAAATTGAGAGAGGCTAAAAATCACCTCTTTTTCCTTCTCTCGATCAGACACTTAGAAAAAAAACGGAAAAAAAAAAAAAAAAAAAAAAATTTGGATTTTTTTCTAAGTACAAAATCGAGAGAGGCTAAAAATCACCTCTTTTTCCTTCTCTCGATCAGACACTTAGAAAAAAAACGGAAAAAAAAAAAAAAAAAAATTTGGATTTTTTCTAAGTACAAAATCGAGAGAGGCTAAAAATCACCTCTTTTTCCTTCTCTGGATCAGACACTTAGAAAAAAAATGGAAAAAAAAAAAAAAAAAAAAAAAAATTGGATTTTTTCTAAGTACAAAAGCGAGAGAGGCTAAAAATCACCTCTTTTTCCTTCTCTCGATCAGACACTTAGAAAAAAAACGGAAAAAAAAAGAAAAAAAAATTTGGATTTTTTCTAAGTACAAAATCGAGAGAGGCTAAAAATCACCTCTTTTTCCTTCTCTCGATCAGACACTTAGAAAAAAAACGGAAAAAAAAAAAAAAAAAAAAAAAAAATTTGGATTTTTTTCTAAGTACAAAATCGAGAGAGGTAAAAATCACCTCTTTTTCCTTCTCTCGATCAGACACTTAGAAAAAAAACGGAGAAAAAAAAAAAAAAAATTTGGATTTTTTCTAAGTACAAAATCGAGAGAGGCTAAAAATCACCTCTTTTTCCTTCTCTCGATCAGACACTTAGAAAAAAAACGGGAAAAAAAAAAAAAAAAAAAAAAATTTGGATTTTTTCTAAGTACAAAATCGAGAGAGGTTAAAAATCACCTCTTTTTCCTTCTCTCGATCAGACACTTAGAAAAAAAACGGAAAAAAAAAATAAAAATTTGGATTTTTTCTAAGTACAAAATCGAGAGAGGCTAAAAATCACCTCTTTTTCCTTCTCTCGATCAGACACTTAGAAAAAAAACGGAAAAAAAAAAAAAAAAAAAAAAAAATTTGGATTTTTTTCTAAGTACAAAATCGAGAGAGGTAAAAATCACCTCTTTTTCCTTCTCTCGATCAGACACTTAGAAAAAAAACGGAAAAAAAAAAAAAAAAAAAAAAAAATTTGTATTTTTTTCTAAGTACAAAATCGAGAGAGGTAAAAATCACCTCTTTTTCCTTCTCTCGATCAGACACTTAGAAAAAAAACGGAGAAAAAAAAAAAAAAAATTTGGATTTTTTCTAAGTACAAAATCGAGAGAGGCTAAAAATCACCTCTTTTTCCTTCTCTCGATCAGACACTTAGAAAAAAAACGGAAAAAAAAAAAAAAAAAATTGGATTTTTTCTAAGTACAAAATTGAGAGAGGCTAAAAATCACCTCTTTTTCCTTCTCTCGATCAGACACTTAGAAAAAAAACGGAAAAAAAAAAAAAAAAAAAAAAAATTTGGATTTTTTTCTAAGTACAAAATCGAGAGAGGCTAAAAATCACCTCTTTTTCCTTCTCTCGATCAGACACTTAGAAAAAAAACGGAAAAAAAAAAAAAAAAAATTTGGATTTTTTCTAAGTACAAAATCGAGAGAGGCTAAAAATCACCTCTTTTTCCTTCTCTGGATCAGACACTTAGAAAAAAAATGGAAAAAAAAAAAAAAAAAAAAAAAATTGGATTTTTTCTAAGTACAAAAGCGAGAGAGGCTAAAAATCACCTCTTTTTCCTTCTCTCGATCAGACACTTAGAAAAAAAACGGAAAAAAAAAGAAAAAAAAATTTGGATTTTTTCTAAGTACAAAATCGAGAGAGGCTAAAAATCACCTCTTTTTCCTTCTCTCGATCAGACACTTAGAAAAAAAACGGAAAAAAAAAAAAAAAAAAAAAAAAAAATTTGGATTTTTTTCTAAGTACAAAATCGAGAGAGGCTAAAAATCACCTCTTTTTCCTTCTCTCGATCAGACACTTAGAAAAAAAACGGAAAAAAAAAAAAAAAAAATTTGGATTTTTTCTAAGTACAAAATCGAGAGAGGCTAAAAATCACCTCTTTTTCCTTCTCTCGATCAGACACTTAGAAAAAAAACGGAAAAAAAAAAAAAAAAAAAAAAAAAATTGGATTTTTTTCTAAGTACAAAATCGAGAGAGGCTAAAAATCACCTCTTTTTCCTTCTCTCGATCAGACACTTAGAAAAAAAACGGAAAAAAAAAAAAAAAAAAATTGGATTTTTTCTAAGTACAAAATCGAGAGAGGCTAAAAATCACCTCTTTTTCCTTCTCTCGATCAGACACTTAGAAAAAAAACGGAAAAAAAAAAAAAAAAAAAAAAAAAAATTTGGATTTTTTTCTAAGTACAAAATCGAGAGAGGCTAAAAATCACCTCTTTTTCCTTCTCTCGATCAGACACTTAGAAAAAAAACGGAAAAAAAAAAAAAAAAAATTTGGATTTTTTTCTAAGTACAAAATCGAGAGAGGCTAAAAATCACCTCTTTTTCCTTCTCTCGATCAGACACTTAGAAAAAAAACGGAAAAAAAAAAAAAAAAAATTTGGATTTTTTCTAAGTACAAAATCGAGAGAGGCTAAAAATCACCTCTTTTTCCTTCTCTCGATCAGACACTTAGAAAAAAAACGGAAAAGAAAAAAAAAAAATTTGGATTTTTTCTAAGTACAAAATCGAGAGAGGCTAAAAATCACCTCTTTTTCCTTCTCTCGATCAGACACTTAGAAAAAAAACGGGAAAAAAAAAAAAAATTGGATTTTTTCTAAGTACAAAAGCGAGAGAGGCTAAAAATCACCTCTTTTTCCTTCTCTCGATCAGACACTTAGAAAAAAAACGGAAAAAAAAAAAAAAAAAATTTGGATTTTTTCTAAGTACAAAATCGAGAGAGGCTAAAAATCACCTCTTTTTCCTTCTCTCGATCAGACACTTAGAAAAAAAACGGAAAAAAAAAAAAAAAAAAAAAAAAAAATTTGGATTTTTTTCTAAGTACAAAATCGAGAGAGGTAAAAATCACCTCTTTTTCCTTCTCTCGATCAGACACTTAGAAAAAAAACGGAAAAAAAAAAAAAAAAAAAAAAAAATTTGTATTTTTTTCTAAGTACAAAATCGAGAGAGGTAAAAATCACCTCTTTTTCCTTCTCTCGATCAGACACTTCGAAAAAAAACGGAAAAAAAAAAAAAAAAAAAAAAAAAATTTGGATTTTTTTCTAAGTACAAAATCGAGAGAGGCTAAAAATCACCTCTTTTTCCTTCTCTCGATCAGACACTTCGAAAAAAAACGGAAAAAAAAAAAAAAAAAATTTGGATTTTTTCTAAGTACAAAATCGAGAGAGGCTAAAAATCACCTCTTTTTCCTTCTCTCGATCAGACACTTAGAAAAAAAACGGAAAAAAAAAAAAAAAAAAAAAAAAAAATTTGGATTTTTTTCTAAGTACAAAATAGAGAGAGGCTAAAAATCACCTCTTTTTCCTTCTCTCGATCAGACACTTCGAAAAAAAACGGAAAAAAAAAAAAAAAAAATTTGGATTTTTTCTAAGTACAAAATCGAGAGAGGCTAAAAATCACCTCTTTTTCCTTCTCTCGATCAGACACTTAGAAAAAAAACGGAAAAAAAAAAAATAAAAAATAAAAAAAAATTTGATTTTTTTCTAAGTACAAAATCGAGAGAGGCTAAAAATCACCTCTTTTTCCTTCTCTCGATCAGACACTTAGAAAAAAAACGGAAAAAAAAAAAAAAAAATTGGGATTTTTTCTAAGTACAAAATCGAGAGAGGCTAAAAATCACCTCTTTTTCCTTCTCTCGATCAGACACTTAGAAAAAAAACGGAAAAAAAAAAAAAAAAAAAAAAATTTGTATTTTTTTCTAAGTACAAAATCGAGAGAGGCTAAAAATCACCTCTTTTTCCTTCTCTCGATCAGACACTTAGAAAAAAAACGGAAAAAAAAAAAAAAAAATTTGGATTTTTTCTAAGTACAAAATCGAGAGAGGCTAAAAATCACCTCTTTTTCCTTCTCTCGATCAGACACTTCGAAAAAAAACGGAAAAAAAAAAAAAAAAATTTGGATTTTTTCTAAGTACAAAATCGAGAGAGGCTAAAAATCACCTCTTTT
>NW_026908230.1:20000-25000 GCF_033978785.1 Entelurus aequoreus
AAAAACGGAAAAGAAAAAAAAAAAATTTGGATTTTTTCTAAGTACAAAATCGAGAGAGGCTAAAAATCACCTCTTTTTCCTTCTCTCGATCAGACACTTAGAAAAAAAACGGGAAAAAAAAAAAAAATTGGATTTTTTCTAAGTACAAAAGCGAGAGAGGCTAAAAATCACCTCTTTTTCCTTCTCTCGATCAGACACTTAGAAAAAAAACGGAAAAAAAAAAAAAAAAAAATTTGGATTTTTTCTAAGTACAAAATCGAGAGAGGCTAAAAATCACCTCTTTTTCCTTCTCTCGATCAGACACTTAGAAAAAAACGGAAAAAAAAAAAAAAAAAAAAAAAAAATTTGGATTTTTTTCTAAGTACAAAATCGAGAGAGGTAAAAATCACCTCTTTTTCCTTCTCTCGATCAGACACTTAGAAAAAAAACGGAAAAAAAAAAAAAAAAAAAAAAAATTTGTATTTTTTTCTAAGTACAAAATCGAGAGAGGTAAAAATCACCTCTTTTTCCTTCTCTCGATCAGACACTTAGAAAAAAAACGGAGAAAAAAAAAAAAAAAATTTGGATTTTTTCTAAGTACAAAATCGAGAGAGGCTAAAAATCACCTCTTTTTCCTTCTCTCGATCAGACACTTAGAAAAAAAACGGAAAAAAAAAAAAAAAAAAATTGGATTTTTTCTAAGTACAAAATTGAGAGAGGCTAAAAATCACCTCTTTTTCCTTCTCTCGATCAGACACTTAGAAAAAAAACGGAAAAAAAAAAAAAAAAAAAAAAAAAATTTGGATTTTTTTCTAAGTACAAAATCGAGAGAGGCTAAAAATCACCTCTTTTTCCTTCTCTCGATCAGACACTTAGAAAAAAAACGGAAAAAAAAAAAAAAAAATTTGGATTTTTTCTAAGTACAAAATCGAGAGAGGCTAAAAATCACCTCTTTTTCCTTCTCTGGATCAGACACTTAGAAAAAAAATGGAAAAAAAAAAAAAAAAAAAAAAAAATTGGATTTTTTCTAAGTACAAAAGCGAGAGAGGCTAAAAATCACCTCTTTTTCCTTCTCTCGATCAGACACTTAGAAAAAAAACGGAAAAAAAAAGAAAAAAAAATTTGGATTTTTTCTAAGTACAAAATCGAGAGAGGCTAAAAATCACCTCTTTTTCCTTCTCTCGATCAGACACTTAGAAAAAAAACGGAAAAAAAAAAAAAAAAAAAAAAAAAAATTTGGATTTTTTTCTAAGTACAAAATCGAGAGAGGCTAAAAATCACCTCTTTTTCCTTCTCTCGATCAGACACTTAGAAAAAAAACGGAAAAAAAAAAAAAAAAATTTGGATTTTTTTCTAAGTACAAAATCGAGAGAGGCTAAAAATCACCTCTTTTTCCTTCTCTCGATCAGACACTTAGAAAAAAAACGGAAAAAAAAAAAAAAAAAATTTGGATTTTTTCTAAGTACAAAATCGAGAGAGGCTAAAAATCACCTCTTTTTCCTTCTCTCGATCAGACACTTAGAAAAAAAACGGAAAAGAAAAAAAAAAAAATTTGGATTTTTTCTAAGTACAAAATCGAGAGAGGCTAAAAATCACCTCTTTTTCCTTCTCTCGATCAGACACTTAGAAAAAAAACGGGAAAAAAAAAAAAAATTGGATTTTTTCTAAGTACAAAATCGAGAGAGGCTAAAAATCACCTCTTTTTCCTTCTCTCGATCAGACACTTAGAAAAAAAACGGGAAAAAAAAAAAAAAAAATTTGGATTTTTTCTAAGTACAAAATCGAGAGAGGCTAAAAATCACCTCTTTTTCCTTCTCTCGATCAGACACTTAGAAAAAAAACGGAAAAGAAAAAAAAAAAATTTGGATTTTTTCTAAGTACAAAATCGAGAGAGGCTAAAAATCACCTCTTTTTCCTTCTCTCGATCAGACACTTAGAAAAAAAACGGGAAAAAAAAAAAAAAATTGGATTTTTTCTAAGTACAAAAGCGAGAGAGGCTAAAAATCACCTCTTTTTCCTTCTCTCGATCAGACACTTAGAAAAAAAACGGAAAAAAAAAAAAAAAAAATTTGGATTTTTTCTAAGTACAAAATCGAGAGAGGCTAAAAATCACCTCTTTTTCCTTCTCTCGATCAGACACTTAGAAAAAAAACGGAAAAAAAAAAAAAAAAAAAAAAAAAATTTGGATTTTTTTCTAAGTACAAAATCGAGAGAGGTAAAAATCACCTCTTTTTCCTTCTCTCGATCAGACACTTAGAAAAAAAACGGAAAAAAAAAAAAAAAAAAAAAAAAACAATTTGTATTTTTTTCTAAGTACAAAATCGAGAGAGGTAAAAATCACCTCTTTTTCCTTCTCTCGATCAGACACTTAGAAAAAAAACGGAGAAAAAAAAAAAAAAAATTTGGATTTTTTCTAAGTACAAAATCGAGAGAGGCTAAAAATCACCTCTTTTTCCTTCTCTCGATCAGACACTTAGAAAAAAAACGGAAAAAAAAAAAAAAAAATTGGATTTTTTCTAAGTACAAAATTGAGAGAGGCTAAAAATCACCTCTTTTTCCTTCTCTCGATCAGACACTTAGAAAAAAAACGGAAAAAAAAAAAAAAAAAAAAAAAAAAATTTGGATTTTTTTCTAAGTACAAAATCGAGAGAGGCTAAAAATCACCTCTTTTTCCTTCTCTCGATCAGACACTTAGAAAAAAAATGGAAAAAAAAAAAAAAAAAATTTGGATTTTTTCTAAGTACAAAATCGAGAGAGGCTAAAAATCACCTCTTTTTCCTTCTCTGGATCAGACACTTAGAAAAAAAATGGAAAAAAAAAAAAAAAAAAAAAAAATTGGATTTTTTCTAAGTACAAAAGCGAGAGAGGCTAAAAATCACCTCTTTTTCCTTCTCTCGATCAGACACTTAGAAAAAAAACGGAAAAAAAAAAAAAAAAAATTTGGATTTTTTCTAAGTACAAAATCGAGAGAGGCTAAAAATCACCTCTTTTTCCTTCTCTCGATCAGACACTTAGAAAAAAAACGGAAAAAAAAAAAAAAAAAAAAAAAAATTTGGATTTTTTTCTAAGTACAAAATCGAGAGAGGCTAAAAATCACCTCTTTTTCCTTCTCTCGATCAGACACTTAGAAAAAAAACGGAAAAAAAAAAAAAAAAAATTTGGATTTTTTTCTAAGTACAAAATCGAGAGAGGCTAAAAATCACCTCTTTTTCCTTCTCTCGATCGACACTTAGAAAAAAAACGGAAAAAAAAAAAAAAAATTTGGATTTTTTCTAAGTACAAAATCGAGAGAGGCTAAAAATCACCTCTTTTTCCTTCTCTCGATCAGACACTTAGAAAAAAAACGGAAAAGAAAAAAAAAAATTTGGATTTTTTCTAAGTACAAAATCGAGAGAGGCTAAAAATCACCTCTTTTTCCTTCTCTCGATCAGACACTTAGAAAAAAAACGGGAAAAAAAAAAAAAATTGGATTTTTTCTAAGTACAAAAGCGAGAGAGGCTAAAAATCACCTCTTTTTCCTTCTCTCGATCAGACACTTAGAAAAAAAACGGAAAAAAAAAAAAAAAAAATTTGGATTTTTTCTAAGTACAAAATCGAGAGAGGCTAAAAATCACCTCTTTTTCCTTCTCTCGATCAGACACTTAGAAAAAAAACGGAAAAAAAAAAAAAAAAAAAAAAAAAAATTTGGATTTTTTTCTAAGTACAAAATCGAGAGAGGTAAAAATCACCTCTTTTTCCTTCTCTCGATCAGACACTTAGAAAAAAAACGGAAAAAAAAAAAAAAAAAAAAAAAAATTTGTATTTTTTCTAAGTACAAAATCGAGAGAGGTAAAAATCACCTCTTTTTCCTTCTCTCGATCAGACACTTAGAAAAAAAACGGAGAAAAAAAAAAAAAAAATTTGGATTTTTTCTAAGTACAAAATCGAGAGAGGCTAAAAATCACCTCTTTTTCCTTCTCTCGATCAGACACTTAGAAAAAAAACGGAAAAAAAAAAAAAAAAATTGGATTTTTTCTAAGTACAAAATTGAGAGAGGCTAAAAATCACCTCTTTTTCCTTCTCTCGATCAGACACTTAGAAAAAAAACGGAAAAAAAAAAAAAAAAAAAAAAAAAAATTTGGATTTTTTTCTAAGTACAAAATCGAGAGAGGCTAAAAATCACCTCTTTTTCCTTCTCTCGATCAGACACTTAGAAAAAAAACGGAAAAAAAAAAAAAAAAAAATTTGGATTTTTTCTAAGTACAAATCGAGAGAGGCTAAAAATCACCTCTTTTTCCTTCTCTGGATCAGACACTTAGAAAAAAAATGGAAAAAAAAAAAAAAAAAAAAAAAATTGGATTTTTTCTAAGTACAAAAGCGAGAGAGGCTAAAAATCACCTCTTTTTCCTTCTCTCGATCAGACACTTAGAAAAAAAACGGAAAAAAAAAAAAAAAAAATTTGGATTTTTTCTAAGTACAAAATCGAGAGAGGCTAAAAATCACCTCTTTTTCCTTCTCTCGATCAGACACTTAGAAAAAAAACGGAAAAAAAAAAAAAAAAAAAAAAAAAATTTTGATTTTTTTCTAAGTACAAAATCGAGAGAGGTAAAAATCACCTCTTTTTCCTTCTCTCGATCAGACACTTAGAAAAAAAACGGAAAAAAAAAAAAAAAAAAAAAAAAAATTTGTATTTTTTTCTAAGTACAAAATCGAGAGAGGTAAAAATCACCTCTTTTTCCTTCTCTCGATCAGACACTTAGAAAAAAAACGGAGAAAAAAAAAAAAAAAATTTGGATTTTTTCTAAGTACAAAATCGAGAGAGGCTAAAAATCACCTCTTTTTCCTTCTCTCGATCAGACACTTAGAAAAAAAACGGAAAAAAAAAAAAAAAAATTGGATTTTTTCTAAGTACAAAATTGAGAGAGGCTAAAAATCACCTCTTTTTCCTTCTCTCGATCAGACACTTAGAAAAAAAACGGAAAAAAAAAAAAAAAAAAAAAAAAAAAAATTTGGATTTTTTTCTAAGTACAAAATCGAGAGAG
>NW_026908230.1:30000-37734 GCF_033978785.1 Entelurus aequoreus
AAAAACGGAAAAAAAAAAAAAAAATTTGGATTTTTTCTAAGTACAAAATCGAGAGAGGCTAAAAATCACCTCTTTTTCCTTCTCTCGATCAGACACTTAGAAAAAAAACGGGAAAAAAAAAAAAAAAAAAAAAAATTGGATTTTTTTCTAAGTACAAAATCGAGAGAGGTTAAAAATCACCTCTTTTTCCTTCTCTCGATCAGACACTTAGAAAAAAAACGGAAAAAAAAAATAAAAATTTGGATTTTTTCTAAGTACAAAATCGAGAGAGGCTAAAAATCACCTCTTTTTCCTTCTCTCGATCAGACACTTAGAAAAAAAACGGAAAAAAAAAAAAAAAAAAAAAAAAAATTTGGATTTTTTTCTAAGTACAAAATCGAGAGAGGCTAAAAATCACCTCTTTTTCCTTCTCTCGATCAGACACTTAGAAAAAAAACGGAAAAAAAAAAAAAAAAAATTTGGATTTTTTCTAAGTACAAAATCGAGAGAGGCTAAAAATCACCTCTTTTTCCTTCTCTCGATCAGACACTTCGAAAAAAAACGGAAAAAAAAAAAAAAAAATTTGGATTTTTTCTAAGTACAAAATCGAGAGAGGCTAAAAATCACCTCTTTTTCCTTATCTCGATCAGACACTTCGAAAAAAAACGGAAAAAAAAAAAATAAAATTTGGATTTTTTCTAAGTACAAAATCGAGAGAGGCTAAAAATCACCTCTTTTTCCTTCTCTCGATCAGACACTTAGAAAAAAAACGGAAAAAAAAAAAAAATAAAATAAAAAAAATTTTGATTTTTTTCTAAGTACAAAATCGAGAGAGGCTAAAAATCACCTCTTTTTCCTTCTCTCGATCAGACACTTAGAAAAAAAACGGAAAAAAAAAAAAAAAAAATTTGGATTTTTTCTAAGTACAAAATCGAGAGAGGCTAAAAATCACCTCTTTTTCCTTCTCTCGATCAGACACTTAGAAAAAAAACGGAAAAAAAAAAAAAAAAAAAAAAATTTGTATTTTTTTCTAAGTACAAAATCGAGAGAGGCTAAAAATCACCTCTTTTTCCTTCTCTCGATCAGACACTTAGAAAAAAAACGGAAAAAAAAAAAAAAAAATTTGGATTTTTTCTAAGTACAAAATCGAGAGAGGCTAAAAATCACCTCTTTTTCCTTCTCTCGATCAGACACTTCGAAAAAAAACGGAAAAAAAAAAAAAAAAATTTGGATTTTTTCTAAGTA
This sequence comes from Entelurus aequoreus, assembly GCF_033978785.1. Lineage (NCBI taxonomy): Eukaryota > Metazoa > Chordata > Actinopteri > Syngnathiformes > Syngnathidae > Entelurus > Entelurus aequoreus. The sequence goes on from NW_026908230.1 coordinate 31,225, forward strand.
CAAAATCGAGAGAGGCTAAAAATCACCTCTTTTTCCTTATCTCGATCAGACACTTCGAAAAAAAACGGAAAAAAAAAAAAAAAAAATTGGATTTTTTCTAAGTACAAAATCGAGAGAGGCTAAAAATCACCTCTTTTTCCTTCTCTCGATCAGACACTTAGAAAAAAAACGGAAAAAAAAAAAAAAAAAAAAAAAAAAAATTGTATTTTTTTTCTAAGTACAAAATCGAGAGAGGCTAAAAATCACCTCTTTTTCCTTCTCTCGATCAGACACTTAGAAAAAAAACGGAAAAAAAAAAAAAAAAATTTGGATTTTTTCTAAGTACAAAATCGAGAGAGGCTAAAAATCACCTCTTTTTCCTTCTCTCGATCAGACACTTAGAAAAAAAACGGGAAAAAAAAAAAAAAAAAAAAAAATTGGATTTTTTTCTAAGTACAAAATCGAGAGAGGTTAAAAATCACCTCTTTTTCCTTCTCTCGATCAGACACTTAGAAAAAAAACGGAAAAAAAAAATAAAAATTTGGATTTTTTCTAAGTACAAAATCGAGAGAGGCTAAAAATCACCTCTTTTTCCTTCTCTCGATCAGACACTTAGAAAAAAAACGGAAAAAAAAAAAAAAAAAAAAAAAAATTTGGATTTTTTTCTAAGTACAAAATCGAGAGAGGCTAAAAATCACCTCTTTTTCCTTCTCTCGATCAGACACTTAGAAAAAAAACGGAAAAAAAAAAAAAAAAAATTTGGATTTTTTCTAAGTACAAAATCGAGAGAGGCTAAAAATCACCTCTTTTTCCTTCTCTCGATCAGACACTTCGAAAAAAAACGGAAAAAAAAAAAAAAAAAATTTGGATTTTTTCTAAGTACAAAATCGAGAGAGGCTAAAAATCACCTCTTTTTCCTTATCTCGATCAGACACTTCGAAAAAAAACGGAAAAAAAAAAAATAAAATTTGGATTTTTTCTAAGTACAAAATCGAGAGAGGCTAAAAATCACCTCTTTTTCCTTCTCTCGATCAGACACTTAGAAAAAAAACGGAAAAAAAAAAAAAAAAAAAAAAAAAATTGTATTTTTTTTCTAAGTACAAAATCGAGAGAGGCTAAAAATCACCTCTTTTTCCTTCTCTCGATCAGACACTTAGAAAAAAAACGGAAAAAAAAAAAAAAAATTTGGATTTTTTCTAAGTACAAAATCGAGAGAGGCTAAAAATCACCTCTTTTTCCTTCTCTCGATCAGACACTTAGAAAAAAAACGGGAAAAAAAAAAAAAAAAAAAAAAATTGGATTTTTTTCTAAGTACAAAATCGAGAGAGGTTAAAAATCACCTCTTTTTCCTTCTCTCGATCAGACACTTAGAAAAAAAAAAAAAAAAAAAAAAAAAATTTGGATTTTTTTCTAAGTACAAAATCGAGAGAGGCTAAAAATCACCTCTTTTTCCTTCTCTCGATCAGACACTTAGAAAAAAAACGGAAAAAAAAAAAAAAAAAATTTGGATTTTTTCTAAGTACAAAATCGAGAGAGGCTAAAAATCACCTCTTTTTCCTTCTCTCGATCAGACACTTAGAAAAAAAACGGAAAAGAAAAAAAAAAAATTTGGATTTTTTCTAAGTACAAAATCGAGAGAGGCTAAAAATCACCTCTTTTTCCTTCTCTCGATCAGACACTTAGAAAAAAAACGGGAAAAAAAAAAAAAAATTGGATTTTTTCTAAGTACAAAAGCGAGAGAGGCTAAAAATCACCTCTTTTTCCTTCTCTCGATCAGACACTTAGAAAAAAAACGGAAAAAAAAAAAAAAAAAATTTGGATTTTTTCTAAGTACAAAATCGAGAGAGGCTAAAAATCACCTCTTTTTCCTTCTCTCGATCAGACACTTAGAAAAAAAACGGAAAAAAAAAAAAAAAAAAAAAAAAAAATTTTGATTTTTTTCTAAGTACAAAATCGAGAGAGGTAAAAATCACCTCTTTTTCCTTCTCTCGATCAGACACTTAGAAAAAAAACGGAAAAAAAAAAAAAAAAAAAAAAAAAAAATTGTATTTTTTTCTAAGTACAAAATCGAGAGAGGTAAAAATCAACTCTTTTTCCTTCTCTCGATCAGACACTTAGAAAAAAAACGGAGAAAAAAAAAAAAAAAATTTGGATTTTTTCTAAGTACAAAATCGAGAGAGGCTAAAAATCACCTCTTTTTCCTTCTCTCGATCAGACACTTAGAAAAAAAACGGGAAAAAAAAAAAAAAAAAAAAAATTGGATTTTTTTCTAAGTACAAAATCGAGAGAGGCTAAAAATCACCTCTTTTTCCTTCTCTCGATCAGACACTTAGAAAAAAAACGGAAAAAAAAAAAAAAAAAATTGGATTTTTTCTAAGTACAAAATCGAGAGAGGCTAAAAATCACCTCTTTTTCCTTCTCTCGATCAGACACTAAGAAAAAAAACGGAAAAAAAAAAAAAAAAATTTGGATTTTTTCTAAGTACAAAATCGAGAGAGGCTAAAAATCACCTCTTTTTCCTTCTCTCGATCAGACACTTAGAAAAAAAACGGAAAAAAAAAAAAAAAAAAAAAAAAAATTGTATTTTTTTCTAAGTACAAAATCGAGAGAGGCTAAAAATCATCTCTTTTTCCTTCTCTCGATCAGACACTTAGAAAAAAAACGGAAAAAAAAAAAAAAAAAATTTGGATTTTTTCTAAGTACAAAATCGAGAGAGGCTAAAAATCACCTCTTTTTCCTTCTCTCGATCAGACACTTAGAAAAAAAACGGAAAAAAAAAAAAAAAAAAAAAAAAATTTGGATTTTTTTCTAAGTACAAAATCGAGAGAGGCTAAAAATCACCTCTTTTTCCTTCTCTCGATCAGACACTTCGAAAAAAAACGGAAAAAAAAAAAAAAAAATTTGGATTTTTTCTAAGTACAAAATCGAGAGAGGCTAAAAATCACCTCTTTTTCCTTATCTCGATCAGACACTTCGAAAAAAAACGGAAAAAAAAAAAATAAAATTTGGATTTTTTCTAAGTACAAAATCGAGAGAGGCTAAAAATCACCTCTTTTTCCTTCTCTCGATCAGACACTTAGAAAAAAAACGGAAAAAAAAAAAAATAAAATAAAAAAAATTTTGATTTTTTTCTAAGTACAAAATCGAGAGAGGCTAAAAATCACCTCTTTTTCCTTCTCTCGATCAGACACTTAGAAAAAAAACGGAAAAAAAAAAAAAAAAAATTTGGATTTTTTCTAAGTACAAAATCGAGAGAGGCTAAAAATCACCTCTTTTTCCTTCTCTCGATCAGACACTTAGAAAAAAAACGGAAAAAAAAAAAAAAAAAAAAAAATTTGTATTTTTTTCTAAGTACAAAATCGAGAGAGGCTAAAAATCACCTCTTTTTCCTTCTCTCGATCAGACACTTAGAAAAAAAACGGAAAAAAAAAAAAAAAATTTGGATTTTTTCTAAGTACAAAATCGAGAGAGGCTAAAAATCACCTCTTTTTCCTTCTCTCGATCAGACACTTCGAAAAAAAACGGAAAAAAAAAAAAAAAAATTTGGATTTTTTCTAAGTACAAAATCGAGAGAGGCTAAAAATCACCTCTTTTTCCTTATCTCGATCAGACACTTCGAAAAAAAACGGAAAAAAAAAAAAAAAAATTTGGATTTTTTCTAAGTACAAAATCGAGAGAGGCTAAAAATCACCTCTTTTTCCTTCTCTCGATCAGACACTTAGAAAAAAAACGGAAAAAAAAAAAAAAAAAAAAAAAAAAATTGTATTTTTTTTCTAAGTACAAAATCGAGAGAGGCTAAAAATCACCTCTTTTTCCTTCTCTCGATCAGACACTTAGAAAAAAAACGGAAAAAAAAAAAAAAAAATTTGGATTTTTTCTAAGTACAAAATCGAGAGAGGCTAAAAATCACCTCTTTTTCCTTCTCTCGATCAGACACTTAGAAAAAAAACGGGAAAAAAAAAAAAAAAAAAAAAAATTGGATTTTTTTCTAAGTACAAAATCGAGAGAGGTTAAAAATCACCTCTTTTTCCTTCTCTCGATCAGACACTTAGAAAAAAAACGGAAAAAAAAAATAAAAATTTGGATTTTTTCTAAGTACAAAATCGAGAGAGGCTAAAAATCACCTCTTTTTCCTTCTCTCGATCAGACACTTAGAAAAAAAAACGGAAAAAAAAAAAAAAAAAAAAAAAAATTTGGATTTTTTTCTAAGTACAAAATCGAGAGAGGCTAAAAATCACCTCTTTTTCCTTCTCTCGATCAGACACTTAGAAAAAAAACGGAAAAAAAAAAAAAAAAAATTTGGATTTTTTCTAAGTACAAAATCGAGAGAGGCTAAAAATCACCTCTTTTTCCTTCTCTCGATCAGACACTTCGAAAAAAAACGGAAAAAAAAAAAAAAAAAATTTGGATTTTTTCTAAGTACAAAATCGAGAGAGGCTAAAAATCACCTCTTTTTCCTTATCTCGATCAGACACTTCGAAAAAAACGGAAAAAAAAAAAATAAAATTTGGATTTTTTCTAAGTACAAAATCGAGAGAGGCTAAAAATCACCTCTTTTTCCTTCTCTCGATCAGACACTTAGAAAAAAAACGGAGAAAAAAAAAAAAAAAATTTGGATTTTTTCTAAGTACAAAATCGAGAGAGGCTAAAAATCACCTCTTTTTCCTTCTCTCGATCAGACACTTAGAAAAAAAACGGGAAAAAAAAAAAAAAAAAAAAAATTGGATTTTTTTCTAAGTACAAAATCGAGAGAGGCTAAAAATCACCTCTTTTTCCTTCTCTCGATCAGACACTTAGAAAAAAAACGGAAAAAAAAAAAAAAAAAATTGGATTTTTTCTAAGTACAAAATCGAGAGAGGCTAAAAATCACCTCTTTTTCCTTCTCTCGATCAGACACTAAGAAAAAAAACGGAAAAAAAAAAAAAAAAATTTGGATTTTTTCTAAGTACAAAATCGAGAGAGGCTAAAAATCACCTCTTTTTCCTTCTCTCGATCAGACACTTAGAAAAAAAACGGAAAAAAAAAAAAAAAAAAAAAAAAAAATTGTATTTTTTTCTAAGTACAAAATCGAGAGAGGCTAAAAATCATCTCTTTTTCCTTCTCTCGATCAGACACTTAGAAAAAAAACGGAAAAAAAAAAAAAAAAAATTTGGATTTTTTCTAAGTACAAAATCGAGAGAGGCTAAAAATCACCTCTTTTTCCTTCTCTCGATCAGACACTTAGAAAAAAAACGGAAAAAAAAAAAAAAAAAAAAAAAAAATTTGGATTTTTTTCTAAGTACAAAATCGAGAGAGGCTAAAAATCACCTCTTTTTCCTTCTCTCGATCAGACACTTCGAAAAAAAACGGAAAAAAAAAAAAAAAATTTGGATTTTTTCTAAGTACAAAATCGAGAGAGGCTAAAAATCACCTCTTTTTCCTTATCTCGATCAGACACTTCGAAAAAAAACGGAAAAAAAAAAAATAAAATTTGGATTTTTTCTAAGTACAAAATCGAGAGAGGCTAAAAATCACCTCTTTTTCCTTCTCTCGATCAGACACTTAGAAAAAAAACGGAAAAAAAAAAAAATAAAATAAAAAAAATTTGATTTTTTTCTAAGTACAAAATCGAGAGAGGCTAAAAATCACCTCTTTTTCCTTCTCTCGATCAGACACTTAGAAAAAAAACGGAAAAAAAAAAAAAAAAAATTTGGATTTTTTCTAAGTACAAAATCGAGAGAGGCTAAAAATCACCTCTTTTTCCTTCTCTCGATCAGACACTTAGAAAAAAAACGGAAAAAAAAAAAAAAAAAAAAAAATTTGTATTTTTTTCTAAGTACAAAATCGAGAGAGGCTAAAAATCACCTCTTTTTCCTTCTCTCGATCAGACACTTAGAAAAAAAACGGAAAAAAAAAAAAAAAAATTTGGATTTTTTCTAAGTACAAAATCGAGAGAGGCTAAAAATCACCTCTTTTTCCTTCTCTCGATCAGACACTTCGAAAAAAAACGGAAAAAAAAAAAAAAAAATTTGGATTTTTTCTAAGTACAAAATCGAGAGAGGCTAAAAATCACCTCTTTTTCCTTATCTCGATCAGACACTTCGAAAAAAAACGGAAAAAAAAAAAAAAAAATTTGGATTTTTTCTAAGTACAAAATCGAGAGAGGCTAAAAATCACCTCTTTTTCCTTCTCTCGATCAGACACTTAGAAAAAAAACGGAAAAAAAAAAAAAAAAAAAAAAAAAATTGTATTTTTTTTCTAAGTACAAAATCGAGAGAGGCTAAAAATCACCTCTTTTTCCTTCTCTCGATCAGACACTTAGAAAAAAAACGGAAAAAAAAAAAAAAAAATTTGGATTTTTTCTAAGTACAAAATCGAGAGAGGCTAAAAATCACCTCTTTTTCCTTCTCTCGATCAGACACTTAGAAAAAAAACGGGAAAAAAAAAAAAAAAAAAAAAAATTGGATTTTTTTCTAAGTACAAAATCGAGAGAGGTTAAAAATCACCTCTTTTTCCTTCTCTCGATCAGACACTTAGAAAAAAAACGGAAAA